>NW_022060582.1:1800000-1992926 GCF_003285725.1 Scaptodrosophila lebanonensis | reverse complement strand
AACTAATACTTCAGGCAACTATAGAATACAACCGGACAATACATTCAGTTACCGACAAACGACCTATTGATGTGATTCATTCTTCTCCTCCGGAGCTTGACGCAGAAATAAGAGATAAAGTCCTTAAAGCACAGAATATACAAATGCAAAGGTTAAATGAAGTAAGACAAAATAGAAATTTCCAAGTGGAGACAGAGTCCTCGTAAGATCAAATAGGAGACTGGGAAATAAACTAACATCCTTGTACAACGAAGAAACGGTAGAAGCAGACTTGGGGACCACAGTCTTGATTAAAGGGAGGGTGGTTCATAAGGATAATATAAGGTAACTATAATATGGGTTTCCTTTCTTACTTAGGATCTGGACTATGCTACTTCTTGTCACAATGACAAACGCTAAACTGACTGACTACTCGAACGCGGACTACATACCAATCATGGGCGGGGACACGAAAATTTGGAAAGATTTCCAATATTTAAAACACTCTACTAATCTGACAACGTACGCGGAAATGATGGGCGAAACAGAGAAGTTGAGGAATCATTTTCCTCAATCACACATGAGACAGATACTAGACTCGGACATACGACACACGAGAACACTCCTAGCGACAATAGACATTCACCATCGGCACGCCAGAAGCATTAATATGTTAGGCACTGTTTTAAAGGTAGTAGCTGGGACTCCAGATTTTGACGACTTTGAAAAATTGAAACTGACACAACAAGAGCTCATTGAATTTGCAAATAGGCAGGTAAATATTAATACAAAAACGCAATGACATCTAAATAAGTTAACAGACACAGTAAACATGCTAATAAAGAATTCAAAGAATAGCCATATAAACACAGAACACTTATACGAAACTTTGCTCTCAAAAAATAGAATATTAATTTCGGAACTTGAAACTTTAATGTTATCTGTTACACTCACAAAGATTGGAATTATTAACCCAGCAATATTAGACACTAACGATTTAAATAACATAATCAATGAGCGTTCTACGAACATTACCATTACTGACTTGATGGAAGTAGCCCAAATCAGAGTTATACTAAGTAATGATTTTTTACATTTTCTAATTAAATACCCTAAGCCAAGTTTAATATGTAAGAAGATTCTCTTGTACCCTGTACAACACAATAACACCATCCTTAACATAGCTGACGAAATCATCATAGCCGATTGCGGGAATGAGATATTTCCAATCGGAAACTGCAGCGCTGCGCTCACAACAACTTTCTGTAGAAGATTGCCCTATGCTACGTGCGCTCAACAACTACACTCTGGTGGCACGGCCCATTGCACCACTCGACCCAGCCATTTCGAGCCCTTCACGGTCATCGACGACGGCGTCATCATCGTCAACGACGAAACAGCGGCTATCACGACTTGTGATAACGAAGTGCAAATTGTAACCGGCACGTTCCTCCTTACCTTCGACGAAGATGTCTTTTTGAATGGTTCTTTATACCGTAACATGAAGAGTTATGTGAACAAGTCTCCTGGAGTAAAAGGAAAAATTCCACCGGCAACAACAACAATAGCAACAGAAGCGGCAACGGAAACACCGACGGCGGCGGCAACACTAGAATTAGATCTAGATAAGAGCATGTAAGTAGTTTACAAACTAAAAAATAAATACAAAAAAAAAGATTGAAAATTTTTTTTAAAAATCAATTCAAATTTGAAGAAGAATATAATAAAATTTGTTACAAAGTTAAAATACCAATCTTTGTGTAGTGACAGAACTTATGTGTGATAGCGACATAGAAGATTTGCTGGACAAATTTAAAAAACTTGATAGTAAAGTCCGTGTAAAAAAAAGAGTTAGGTATGGCTATGTCTTCAGAGCAGCTACAGACAGTAATAGAAGCGGCAGTCAACAATGCACTTGCCGCTCAAAAAAGAAGTTTTGATGCGCAGATACAAGATCTGAACCAACGTTTAGGCAGTGTCTGTGTTGGGGATCCAGAAGTAGAAAAATACAGGGACGCGGAAATTCGTGCAATGATCAAGTGCAGTGAAACATTAGACATTGTGAAATCTTTGCCGGAAAGCGGCACACACCGTTTATAAAACTTACGAAAAGTATGACGGTAGTTCAACGCACTACCAGGCTTTAGGTATTATGAGGAACAAGATTAAGGGACCAGCGGACATGGTGCTAGCATCATTCGACACGCCCCTGAATTTTAAGGCGATTATAAATCGACTCGACTTTACGTATGCGGACAAACGCCCCATATATTTAATAGAGCAAGAAATGTCGACACTCCAACAGGGAAATTTGACACTCCTACAGTACTACGACGAAGTAGAAAAGGAACTCACCTTATTAACGAACAAAACGATCATGACTTACGACAACACCATAGCTGTCGCACTCAATGAAAAGTATAGAATGGACGCTTTACGAGTGTTCATTTCAGGAACTAAGAAATCATTGAGCACCGTTCTGTTTTCGGCAGGACCAAAAGATCTTCCTTCCGCTTTGGCTCTGGCCCAAGAGGTTGAATCCAATCACGAACGCTACACGTTCGCCAGTAACTATGCTCGAAGTATAGAGGAAAGGGCCCAAAGGAATGAACATAGGCAACAAGCTAGAGACAGGGTGCCGGCAGGGGAAAACGGTAATAACGCATATTGGAAGAACCCCCATTTTAGTAAACGACAGGCACCTCCTAACGGACCTCCTCAGAGGCAAGAGCAACCTCAGCCAATGGAGGTAGACAATTCATCAAGATTTAGACAGGTCATGCAGTACCAAAACCAGGGTAATATTAACACTCAGGGACAGGCCGACAAAAGACCAAACAGTGGAACTGCTAGGTTTACGGGACCAAAGCACCAAAGAATGAATCATCTGACCCAAGATGACTCTCTGCCGGACACAGACACTTTCGAATACCAGACTGACGCAAACCAAGAGGCAGAGGACATTAATGATAACCTTGTAGTGTACGACCAAGTTAATTTTTTAGGCACAACTCCCTGCTACCGTTTATAGAAAGAACAATTGCAGGGAGAAATATTAAACTTCTAATAGACACGGGAGCTTCAAAAAGTTCCATAAAACCATTACAAGAATTAAAGGGAGTCGTACCAGTAGACGAAACTTTTCGGGTAAAATCAATTCACGGTTTTAATACAGTGAACCAGAAATGCGTATTGCATCTTTTTAACACAAACGCAACCTTTTTTGTACTACACAATCTTACGACATTTGACGGAATAATTGGACTTAACTTACTAAAACAAACAATCGTAAAACTAGACTTTAAAAACGAAAGATTAATAACTGACACAGAATCAGAAAAAATACAATTTCTTAAATGTGCAAGTGTAAATTTCACAAAAGTTGAAAATATTGAGGTTCCCCAAAATATTACATTAGAATTCAGAGAAATGTTAAAAAACCGAACCGATGTATTTGCAGACCCTAATCAGGCTTTACCCTATAACACAAACATAGTCGGCACTATCCGAGCTGAGAATGAGGACCCCATCTATTCTAAATTGTATCCATATCCCATGGGCGTAGCAGACTTTGTAAATTCCGAAATGCGTGACTTGCTCAAGGATGGCATAATCAGGCCATCAAGGTCACCATACAACAACCCCGTATGGGTCGTTGATAAAAAAGGAACTGACGAACATGGGAATAGAAAGAAAAGATTAGTGATAGACTTCAGAAAATTAAATTTAAAAACAATAGACGACAAATACCCTATACCAAATATAACTTCCATTTTGTCAAATTTAGGGAAAGAAAAATATTTCACCACGTTGGACCTGAAGTCAGGCTTCCATCAAATCCTACTCGCGGAAAGGGATAGAGAGAAAACAGCTTTTTCAGTGGGAAACGGGAAATACGAATTTTGCAGGCTTCCTTTTGGCTTGAAGAATGCACCAAGCATTTTTCAGAGGGCCATCGACGATGTACTTAGGGAACAGATCGGGAAATCATGCTATTTTTACGTCGATGACGTCATAATCTTCTCAGAAAACATGAACGATCATGTAAAACACATAGCATGGGTCTTGGACAAGTTGTACCAGGCCAACATGAGGGTTTCGCGAGAAAAATCCAATTTCTTTAAAGACAGTGTAGAATTCTTGGGCTTTGTGGTATCACGTGGTGGTATCACTACATGCCCTAATAAGGTAGAAGCTGTTCGTAACTACGAGCAGCCAACCACGCTGTTCAATGTTAGATCCTTTCTTGGATTGGCAAGTTATTACAGATGCTTTATTAAAGACTTCGCATCAATAGCAAGACCTTTGAGTGATATCCTAAAGGGAGAAAACGGAAAAGTTAGCGCTGGCCAGTCAAAGAAAATACCAGTAAATTTCGCCCAAAAGCAATGTGAGGCATTCAGTAGGCTTAAAGAGGTTCTTGCATCGGAGAATGTAATGCTACTCTATCCCGATTATAAGAAGCCGTTTGACCTAACAACCGACGCTTCGTCCTTTGGTTTGGGGGCAGTCTTGTCTCAGGACGGAAAACCCATAACTATGATATCTAGGACTTTAAAGGATAGAGAGCTGAATTTCGCCACAAATGAAAGGGAGTTGTTGGCTATAGTATGGGCTCTGAAGAACCTCAGAAATTACTTGTACGGAGTGAAGAATCTAAATATTTTTACTGACCACCAGCCCCTGACATTCGCGGTCTCTGACCGCAACCCTAACACAAAAATTAAGCGATGGAAGGCTTACATTGACGAGCATAATGCTGAAATATTTTACAAGCCAGGGAAGGAAAATTACATTGCAGATGCACTGTCAAGACAAAGCATCCACGCTTTGGAGGAGGATGCACAGTCCGATATTGCAACGATACATAGCGAGTTGTCACTCACTTACACTGTTGAATCAACAGACAAACCAGTCAACTGCTTTCGAAACCAAATAGTAATAGAAGAAAGTGGATCAGATAGGACTGTTATTATGTTTGGTGAGAAAACTCGTCACCTCATACATTTCTCAAGTAGAGAAACGTTAATTCAGAGAGTATGTGACGCGGTCAAGAAGGACGTAGTGAACGCAATTTTCTGTGAACTACCAACACTAGCATTCATTCAACATAAACTAATAGAAACATACCCTACGACGACATTCCGTTATGCAAAACATATGGTAACCGATATTTTGAATAAGGGCGAGCAGAAAGAAATATTTGTCACAGAGCACAATAGAGCTCATAGGGCCGCTCAAGAAAATGTAAAACAGATTCTCCAAGAATATTTTTTTCCCAAGATGACCTAACTTGCAAACGAGGTGGTTGCAAATTGCAGAATTTGTCAAAAAGAGAAGAATCAGAAACAATAAAATCACTTCTAAATAATCGATTTAACGTTCAGGTTGTAAACGCACCACCGCTTCATAGCACTTCGAATGGACAGGTAGAGAGATTCCATAGTACTCTTGTTGAAATCGCAAGATGTCTGAGAGCTGGGAGAAATATTGCCGATACAACCGAACTAATACTTCAGGCAACTATAGAATACAACCGGACAATACATTCAGTTACCGACAAACGACCTATTGATGTGATTCATTCTTCTCCTCCGGAGCTTGACGCAGAAATAAGAGATAAAGTCCTTAAAGCACAGAATATACAAATGCAAAGGTTAAATGAAGTAAGACAAAATAGAAATTTCCAAGTGGAGACAGAGTCCTCGTAAGATCAAATAGGAGACTGGGAAATAAACTAACATCCTTGTACAACGAAGAAACGGTAGAAGCAGACTTGGGGACCACAGTCTTGATTAAAGGGAGGGTGGTTCATAAGGATAATATAAGGTAACTATAATATGGGTTTCCTTTCTTACTTAGGATCTGGACTATGCTACTTCTTGTCACAATGACAAACGCTAAACTGACTGACTACTCGAACGCGGACTACATACCAATCATGGGCGGGGACACGAAAATTTGGAAAGATTTCCAATATTTAAAACACTCTACTAATCTGACAACGTACGCGGAAATGATGGGCGAAACAGAGAAGTTGAGGAATCATTTTCCTCAATCACACATGAGACAGATACTAGACTCGGACATACGACACACGAGAACACTCCTAGCGACAATAGACATTCACCATCGGCACGCCAGAAGCATTAATATGTTAGGCACTGTTTTAAAGGTAGTAGCTGGGACTCCAGATTTTGACGACTTTGAAAAATTGAAACTGACACAACAAGAGCTCATTGAATTTGCAAATAGGCAGGTAAATATTAATACAAAAACGCAATGACAGCTAAATAAGTTAACAGACACAGTAAACATGCTAATAAAGAATTCAAAGAATAGCCATATAAACACAGAACACTTATACGAAACTTTGCTCTCAAAAAATAGAATATTAATTTCGGAACTTGAAACTTTAATGTTATCTGTTACACTCACAAAGATTGGAATTATTAACCCAGCAATATTAGACACTAACGATTTAAATAACATAATCAATGAGCGTTCTACGAACATTACCATTACTGACTTGATGGAAGTAGCCCAAATCAGAGTTATACTAAGTAATGATTTTTTACATTTTCTAATTAAATACCCTAAGCCAAGTTTAATATGTAAGAAGATTCTCTTGTACCCTGTACAACACAATAACACCATCCTTAACATAGCTGACGAAATCATCATAGCCGATTGCGGGAATGAGATATTTCCAATCGGAAACTGCAGCGCTGCGCTCACAACAACTTTCTGTAGAAGATTGCCCTATGCTACGTGCGCTCAACAACTACACTCTGGTGGCACGGCCCATTGCACCACTCGACCCAGCCATTTCGAGCCCTTCACGGTCATCGACGACGGCGTCATCATCGTCAACGACGAAACAGCGGCTATCACGACTTGTGATAACGAAGTGCAAATTGTAACCGGCACGTTCCTCCTTACCTTCGACGAAGATGTCTTTTTGAATGGTTCTTTATACCGTAACATGAAGAGTTATGTGAACAAGTCTCCTGGTCCAGCAGCGTCAACGTTGGTCAACATAACAGCCCACCGGGAGATATTAAGCCTCCCATACTTACAAAGGCTGAGTCTCGAAAACACGCATTACATTGGCGAAATCGAGAAGGAACTGATAAAGCAGCCCATAATATCTGGATTGACTGTGACTATCTTTTTGGTTTGTTGCTACGCCTCTTTCAAATTTTACAAGAAGCGTCAGGCGTTTCGAAGTCAACAAGACATCCTGGCTGTCATTGAAGTCCGAGGACGTCCTTCACTTAAGTGGGGGAGGAGTTAACACGACCACTCAGCAACAGAGAAGTTGCCAAATCGACATAGCAGAGCTGGCGTGATAATAGTGCAAGATCAGCAATGTCCGCGGATATTGCACACCGAAAACCGTCGTGGCAGAGTGCAACGCTCCGTGATGTAAGCAGCTGATATGAGACACCATGCACGAGGCGCGGTGTCAGCATGTTTGAGGTACAGGGCTAGCTTTAGTTATAAGAAATAATGTTCTTAGCAGTTAGTTGACTTTTGGATATTAAACCGTTCCGAATACACGAGCTCTTGTCTTTTATTAGTGCAACAGTGCACTGTGTTACTTGAATGATAACTCCTTAGTCGGTCGAACATAATAATCACCAACGTCAGGAACTTCTTAATTTCTACTTTTGTATCAATTTTCATCTAAATCGGTTAATTCTAAGAAAAGTTATTAGCGAATAAATTTCACTCCAGTACTGCTTCTGCAGGCTGCAGCATCAAGTTCGTTATTTTTCTTCTTTTTGCTTCTGCTAGGGGCGCATATAACTCAGTGACGGAAGTTTGTCTGGGTGCAGGGTATTTCACTGTCGGGCTTGCTCGACTGTAGCGTTCTCTCTTTAGCGAGGCTCCAACGGTCGTAGATCGTAAATTTTTATTGTTACACTTAGCGCCACCTAGCGGCCATATTTAGTTGTTGACGGTTGGCATGGGGAAAATTTTATTTCTCATAGGCGGTTCAGTGTCTCCTATCATGGCGGTTTCACCACATTCATAAGGAAAGGGCTATGTCAGACGATAGAAACTAACCTACGGCATTTTCTATTTCCGACCGTCAGAGAGTGCGGACGTGTCAAGACAGCACCGAGAACAAGTTTTCAAAAAGTGAATGGAAACGAAAGTATTTTAACTGCATGAATAGCAGTGTCCGAAACTTAAAGTTGTTAAAGGAAAAGCCGTTAATAAGCAATAGCGAGTGTAGCCTATTAATTTTTTTGTCAATAAAAGAGTGGGAGCCAATAGACTGGTCCTTGGGTTTTTTCTTCGCCTGTTATTGCAGGTTGGCTACCCATTTTGGGTTATATTTTGTGGAGCTGTGCATTTGAATAGCTCCGACAGGCCCAGCCGCGCATACATTTCTTTTGATAGCATAATTTACTTGGACACAAGCGCAACAAAACTGGCACAGCTGAGCTCATAGAGGCGATTTTTTTCTTGTGTGCTACGAATCGGTGCTCCCGTTGGATGAGAGAACAGTAGACGACCTCGTCAAGATCGCCGAAAGCATTCGGATCAACATAGGCACCCCCCACAGCTTAGCTGCTAGCTAGGGCATGGCAAGTGCCCTGTTCAACCCGTTTTATTTTATGCATTAAGCATTGAGCCAAAGAAAACGGTGTTTTGTAATTTTTTTGTTATACAAGTGTGTTATTTTTTTGTTATGCCGAGAGAGGAAACTAATCCTCATAGCGTTTGCTCAAACCTTTAGTTTGGAAATTCTAAGTGGGTGATATCCAGCTACAAAAAAACTTAAATGATTACTATTATTTATTTCAATGCCTATAAACTAGTGCCTTTTATCTAGCCAAGTTTCAGCGACATCGGAAAGCGCTTTCATCGATGGACAAGTCAATCTTGGTGAGTGCGTTCCTTTTTATCTTTTTTATTTCATTACAATGTCTTACTGAGAGTCATAAGCAATAAGACAAAGAAACAAAAGACTCCGTAAGCAAGTTTTTTTTTTTTTTTTGTAGCATTAGCATCACACGCCTTATTTACTTTTTTTCTGTTATTGCATATTCAGTGGCGTTCGCATGTGCACTGTTGTTATACCCTGTACCCGTAGGGTAAAAAGGGTATATTAGGTTTGTGCAAAGTATGTAACATGCAGAAGGAAGCATCTCCGACCCCATAAAGTATATATATTCTGAATCAGCATGACGAGAGAAATCGATCTAGACATGTCCGTCCGTCCTTCTGTCCGTCTGTCCGTCCGTCTGGATGAACGCGAGGATATCAGAAACTATAGAAGCTAGAATAACCAAAGTTGGCATCCAGATTCTCCTAGGTCCGAGAAAGGACGAGTTTATTTTATTTTTTGAAATTTTCCCCCCCTTCCCCCGCTACAGAATTTCGTCAATAGCGTCCACATTTCAAAAGCTACCTAAACCAAACTTTGCACACATAATTTATATATAATTTTCTACTGTTCTTCAAAAAATGATGACAGTGTATTATGACGTGGAATCAGTATGGTAACAAAGTTGAGTTTGATAGTGAAATACGGAGGTCGTTTTTATACCCTGTACCCGTAGGGTAAAAAGGGTATATTAGGTTTGTGCAAATTATGTAACATGCAGAAGGAAGCATCTCCGACCCCATAAAGTATATATATTCTGAATCAGCATGACGAGAGAAATCGATCTAGACATGTCCGTCCGTCCGTCCGTCCGTCCGTCTGTCCGTCCATCTGGATGAACGCAAGGATCTCAGAAACTATAAAAGCTAGAATAATCAAAGTTGGTATCCAGATTCTCCTATGTCCGAGAGGACGAGTTTATTTTATATTTTGGAATTTCGCCCCCCTTCCCCCGCTACAGAATTTCGTCAATAGCGTCCACATTTCAAATACTACCTAAACCAAACTGCAGCAACAAGTTCGCTCTTCTTCTTCCTCTTTTTGCTTCTGCTATGGGCGCATATACCTCAGTGTCGGAAGTTTACCTGGGTACAGGGTATTTCACTGTCGGGCTTGCTCGACTGTAACGTTCTCTCTTGTTTTTGGCTTGAAGAGATGCGCTATTACTTTTTCCTCTCTCAACAAAATTTAACTTGGCACTGTAGCTTTTTTTTGTATAATTAATGCTTTATTTACCTTCAATTTTATACCACATATTTTTACAAAATTTATTAGGTTTAATTTTTTTTTTGTAAATAATTTGAACATGGAAATAGTGGAATTAAGTGTCTTATTGAAGAATTAAATTTTGTAATGTTTATCTAAAGAAGTAGCTTTTTATTTCCGCCCAGCTCTGACTTCCACAGCTGCCCAGTTGACAGAGCAAAAGGGGTCATTTCACTCACCCGCATCAGGTGATGCTGATTTGGCACATTACAATGACCACGGTAGGGTGGGCGACCAAAGCCTCAAAAACATCTGAGCTGCTCGTAGTGTTTATTTTGCCCTAATGTTTCTTTGTTGTTGCTATTCGCTGTAAATGTTCCTGTATACAATCTTTTTCTTCGATCCGTATGCGTGTGTAGTTTTTTTTGCTAGTTCGTCCTATGCACGCTTTTTATTCAAATAATATTAGTTTTTGAGGGCATGCATGGCGCGGGAGATATTGAACACCACCCAATTGCCGACGTGCCAAAGCCGGATCATAGCGTGCGCTCCCGCCCATGCCTAACATCTGTCCAAGCCGTGTGGCTTAATCGTTACATCTCTTGTTTTTACTGCATACAAGCACGCATAGACACGATTCTGATGTAATTGTATGCTGTTGAAATTGTACATAACCACTTATGTCTGTATGCATGTATGCAAATTAATTAATGAAATTTTTTGATTTTTAATTTTTTTTTTTTTTTTTTTTTTGTGGGGTTGTACAGGGTATTTAAGAGTTGAGCCCGCTCGACTTTAACATTCCTTTCTTGCTTTAATTTCTTTTATTATTCTATATATTTATTGTAAAGAGTATTTCAGAGTCAGGACACCCGACTTTAGCTATTTTACTTGTTATTAATTTCCTTTCGCGATTTCGTTTTATGTAATTCTCTAACTACATGGTGTGTTCCAAAGTAAACAGGACTTTTGAATCTAGCGCCCCCCTGGTGGCGCTATCTATATGTCGACTGGTGCGTTAGAATCTGCTATCTTTATCGATTGTCCAGTGAGAATTTTATGGCATTTTATCGATTGGAAGTGAAGTTATTGCGTTTTAAGTGTCAGTATCTTTGTGTTATCGGTGCGAAAATGAGCTTCGAACAAAGAGCCAACATTAAGTTTTGTTTTAAAATTGGTAAAACTTTTACCGAAACGTTTCAATTGATCCCGTAGCAGAGTGCACGAGTGGTTTCAACGTTTTCAAAGTGGTCGTGAGGACATAAATGACGATCAACATGTGGGCCAATCAAAATTCGTGATCACCGAAAATTCCATCGAAACTGTGCGTGAATTCATCAAAAATCAGCCGAAATCATCATTGAAATTGATGGAAATGGAATTGAACATCTCCAAAACATCGATTTATCTCATTTTGACCGAACATTTTGGCTTACGAAAGGTGTGTGCACGGTTTGTTCCGCACAAATTGACTGACGAACAAAAATTGCTCAGAATCCAACATTCGATCGACGCTTGTGACCGATTATGGCACCTGATATGGCACCGTGCGACTTCTACCTTTTCGGAAAAAAGCATTTGCCCATGAAAGGAAAGCGTTATGCAGACGTAGAGGCCATTCAAAAGGCTTGCACCGGCATACTGGCGGCCATACCGGCCAACGAGCTAAAACACTCGTTCGACATGCTTTTGGATCGTGCAAAAAGCTGTATTGAAGCAGAAGGAGACTATTTTGAATAAAATAAATTGATTTTGCCGAAAAAACCATTTGTTCTGTTTTTATACCCTCTACCCGTAGGGTAAAAAGGGTATATTAGGTTTGTGCAAAGTATGTAACATGCAGAAGGAAGCATCTGCGACCCCATAAAGAATATATATTCGTAATCAGCACGACGAGAGAAATCGATCTAGACGTGTCTGCCTGTCCGCCCGTCTAGATGAACGCCTGGACGTCCCTAGTCCCGTGTCAACGCGAGTTTATTTTATCTGTTTAAAAGAGAATATTTGGCCTTTTCATTCACACGAAAATAAATACTATGTGTATGAATACATAAATTTTATGAACATATATTCATATCTGTTTTAATATAGCTATGCTGTACAATCTTTCGTAGATTACCTGTAAAAGTTTCAATGCCTTTTGGGAAAATTTGTGTAAGAGTTTTAGTCCTCCTACAATTTACCTGTTGATGACATGCCGTAAAAAAACTGCCATCGCAGTTCCGCTTTAATCGTTGGCCTGCAGGTAGTTGTATCACGTAATCCCACATGATCCCAAAAAACTCAAAAAATGGACCAGGTCACAAGAATGCTGTATTGCATGAAAAACCCAAATCGATAAGCGTACAAAAAAATTTGTTTGATTTAGTTGCATATATCATTAGGTTTTGTGCGGTTGTGAATATTGAGTGATTTGTAAATGGGTAAATTTTACTTTGTGAGTGCTTTGTAGTAGTGTGTACTAATTAAATATCTATACTACTCTAGCAAGTATTGCCCGTCTTTGATGTGCTCAGTATTTTTGCTTAATTATAAGACATTATATATTACAATAAAGTAAGTATGGTTATACGTACATACATGTTAGAGCATAATTATTATTGGTTAGGGTAGCATACTGGTAGCCTTGGCCTATTTAGAAATGACACTCTCTCCATGTTTTTCCTGTCAACGGGAATCGGAATGTGAAGAGAGAGCACATCTGTCTGCAGTTAGTTTTTATAGCCTGTACCCAAATGGTAAAAGGCTATACTAGTTTTGTGCGAATGTATATAACAGGAAGAAGGTAGCGTGGCAAACCCTTCAAAGTATATATATTTTTGTTAAGAATGACAAGACGAGTCGATATAACCATGTCCGTCTGTCAGTCCGTCCGTCTGTATGAACGCAAGAATTTCTGCAAGTATCCAGATTCAGAACCGAATTCCACAGGCTTCCATAACAGCCGGCAGTATGAGTTGGTATTTTGAAAATAAATATATATTTATTGTTAGCTCTGCCGCATCTCTGTCGCAGTCGAATCCGACCCTAGGCCGCAAGCTAGCCAATATTTGATAAAAATTGTGTATGCATGCAGTCCCTCCGGTACTACCCCGTCACAACGTTGGCGTCTTGCCCCGGAATACAAATGTTTCCAGACCTGCCTCTGGATTAAATTGCGTTTCGCAATGATATTCCAATAGACGTTAGTGTCTTCCCGAATTCTGTGCGCTATTTTGCCACTGCTGTGGCAATTCATTTCAAGATTGCCTGTAGCATGCACGATTTAAATTTTGTTGCTTTATTCAATATGTCTTCTTCAATGTCTCAAAGAGAAGTGAGTGAGCGAGAATATATTATGTGCAGTAACTCCGCTTTCTCATTACAGGGGTGCATTTTTGTTGTGCTTATGAGTAATTAATAACGTTGCCAGAAAGTTTACATTACGGCCAATGTGAAATTTAAATTAACAATAAATATTTATGCTAATATGCTCGATTCTCCTCCAACATCCACCCCACGTTGAAAGGATCCAGATTCCTTTAAACTAATCGAGGGTCAGTGGTGCTAGTTTGTGGATTTGGCGGCGTAGAGTACGCTTGATAATCTGGAGATCGACGACTCGGACCTTTCCATTTTTTCCAGCGATAACTGAGGTCACGCGAGCAAGAATCCATTTCTGAGAAGGTGTATTGTCTTCATGGACAATCACAAGTTGTCCTTTACAAATGTTTGCCTGGTTTGAAGTCCATTTGGATCGACGTTGTAGTGTGTGGATATAATCGCGGTACCACAATTGCCAGAATTGTTGTTTTAAGAAAGTCACCTTTTGCCAGCGGTCGGGGTAACGAAGATGAGTGGAAGACTCTGGCTTGTACAATAGTTCCTCGGGAGCTGTAAGTAGTGAAGATCTGATTATCAAGTGTGCTGGTGTCAATGAACTTCCGTCTTTTGGATCATCTGATTGTGGAGCAATTGGCCGTGAGTTAAATATGGCTTCCACTTCGGTTAGCAGCGTTTGCAACTCTTCAAAAGTCAAATTAGCTTCGCTCATGTTTTTAATCAATAATGCCTTTGCTGATTTAACTGCGGCTCCCAAAGCCCACCAAAATGTGGCGCTCGAGGTGGGATGAAGTGAAACTCAAAGCCCTTGCAAGAGCTGTAGTGTCTTATTTGGCTGATCGCCTCTGAATCCAATGCGGCTTGCTTAAACTCTGCAAGTCTTGCAGCAGCGCCAACAAAATTTGTTGCATTGCCACAATACAGCCTTTGAGGCAGTCCACGACGCCTGACAAATCTTCGAATGCAGAGCAGGAATGCATTGGTTGATAGCTCTGAGACGAGCTCGATATGAACAGCTTTTGTTGCGAAACATACAAAAATAGCTCAGTATGTTTTATACGTTGATCGTCCACGCAGTCGATGAGTCGTCATAAAGGGTCCACAAAAATCGACGCAAGTTATCAAAAATGGACGTTCACCTCGCAGGCAGTCTGCCGGTAGATCTCTAATCAGCTGCCCCATTAAACGAGGTTTGTAATGGAAGCAGTGAATACAAGAGCGGACGTCCTGGCGAACGATTGCTCTCGCATTTATCACCCATAATTTCTCCCTTAGTGTGGAAATGAGAACCTTGAGGTTGGCATGTAAGTGCTGATGATGCAAAAACTGAATGTAGGTACGAGTAAAACGATGAGATTGAGGGTATTTAGTTCCAAATAATAACACGAAACTTTCGCTGATACAAATGCGGTTACAGGCGCGTTTATTCAAAGATTTTATATTGTGTGCGATGCAAATGGCCCTTCGATGGCAGTGCACTCGAGCCAGGCACAATATATGCGAAAACGAAAAAGGTATTGCCACGCGCTGGTATGTTCATAATGTCCAAAGAAATATGCGAAGTAGCAACGACAGCAGACTTCAATAACGACGAAATAACAACTTGCTTCTTTGAAGACGAAATATCAACGGACTGTGCACAAACTGCAGCAGCCTAATTAAATCTATGCAGAAGGTAAATGACGAAAAAAAAAAAAGAAACGAGAAACAAACGACAATTAGCTGAGTGCGTACAAACAAACAAGTGTGGTGTGATAACTTCGTTAAAAACACTCATGCTGCGCAGAGCAATGCTACTCAAATTTTAAGTAAAAATTTATGATTTATGATGACTGCTGGACCAAACAGGTATAATGACTGGAAACTTGGCATCGAATGGTAACTCTGATCTGGCTAGCCTCCCACCAACTCTAAGTCTTTCCACAGTTCTCTCGATCACTTGCATTTCTGGAATAAATGGAGCTAGGCTCTGCATGCTGTGGTTAATACGTTTTTCCTTGCATATTGACTTAATCTCCTCACAAAGCGCTGACTGCTGTATATGCCCTATTAAACGCCAAAATGTAACGTTTAGCTTAGTAGCTGGTACGTTTACGATATCGCTAGCATTGAGGAGATGATTTGCTTGAATTCTATTAAATGCTCTGTATATAAAAGATAAAATGCGTAGAGTGCGCATGTGCGAAGATGAGGTTTCGATGATCTTGTCAATGATTGATTCTGGTTCTATGCTGATAAGTTTGATGTGTGTTTCATGAAAATCTGGAGATGTTTCGTTGCATATTACAAATGCTTGTTTGCGAACTTCTATCGGTTCCGGCAATGATTGGTTTAAAATTGGCTACCCGCCAGGTGGTCTTTTCAAAAACTCTGGCCCTCTTAGCCACGTGTTGGTTTCTGATCTGATCTTTCTTCTCTTGCAGTTCCTTCACGGTGTATGCACCTGTAAGTAGATCGTCGGTGCGTATAAATCTGTGCGAATAACCGATGCGCCAACAGGAAATTCTGATTCGTATAGACTTGTGAGATGATGCAGACTTCGAATCGCTAAGAATGGTGCTGATGATAGACCGTATGTTATTGTGTTTAATTTGTACATTTGAATTTTATCTGTTGAGTTACTTCTCCAAAGTATAAGCTGAAAAGATCTGTCACGAGGGTCCACCATGAATTGTCGGTACATCTTCGTCATGTCACCAGTAAGAACGAATTCATGTAATCGGAACTTAAACAGTGTTGTAACTAGATCATGTTGTATTGTTGGGCCCACCATTAATATATCATTCAAAGATTTGCCGGAGGATGATTTGTCTGAACCGTCAAAAACGACACGTAATTTCGCTCACGGCTTGTGAGACTCGACATTTTGCCAGCTGTTAGCGCTTGGCAGTCTCCTCTGTGATCAGATTGACTTCAGAGCAAGAGTCTAACATGGCGCGAATTAAATGATAGTCTCCGAACCTGTCCTTTACTCTTACATTGCGGTCGGTAGAATGTCACGTTCAATAGAGTGTAATGCAGCGATAAGTTTGGTGAATCCTAAAAGGAAGAGTTCATTTGCGCATTCAGATTCAGAATGATGTGTTGCGTGACATGGTAATATGAATCATTATTGCATTCATGATATTCTCAGCGAAGCCGAGCGACAAAAGCGAACCCAGAATGGCAGAAGCGAAATCCGCGAGTCTTTGAAGTGTTATTGCATCGGACTTTCGCATAGGTGGAAAACAAAACAGGTTTGAAATGTAATCAAGAAAGATTGGAACGTTGTTGTCATATCGAGATTGATAATCAGTTGATAATGAGTAGATGCCGACGCACTAGCACTAAAAGTCCAGATCGTTACACGGAAATGTACAAGCGTTGTCCAGCGAAGCCCTAACCAGTCTGCGTCTCGGAAAGATTTAAAGGGAAAGATTTAAATGTGGGATCGGTTAAAGATGCAATCGCCAAGGTGAAAACAAAGTACCACCTTAAGCTTCGGAACCATCCAAATAGACTTGGATTAACTTGGCAGGCTATCCGTACGCGACTCCGGCGATGAGACCTCCCAACCCAGCAATAACAGTTAGGGCCGTAATTTAAATATTTAATATTTGTTTATTTCTTCCAGTATGCGCACTGCCTTTTATCCTCTGCGTGTACGCCCTTTGTCCGATCCCTCCTTTCCTTTTCTCCTTTTTTTTTTATCACCAATTTGCACCAAATATATATTTCCGCTCACTTTTCATACATTTTCGCGCCTTAAAATTTTTCTACGTGACACTCCTTTCAATTTCTTTTCTCTTGTACCTTTGACAAAGGGCATGGCCTGCCTTTGGTGGAACCGATAATTTCCCTTATCCCGATGCTATCCAATATCAATTTCTGTAATACGATTGGTAGCACTTGGTAGCATCGACAAGCGCCAGATTTTTGCCTAGCGAGTTGCCATACCTTCCGCCAACGGGAAATCGCCCACAGCCTGAGATGGGTCTCTTGCTCTGTCGACGCATAAAGCCGGGCCTTCACTATTGCTTCATATCTTTGGCGTGGAAGACTCCCAACCGACGCCCGTGCATGTCTTCCAACTCGTACATGCTGTTACCTAGTCTGCTGTGCCTTCTACGCGCTCGCAGAGATACTCTTGTCGCACTGCCCGGTTCGTGCTGATCACCAAATATGCGGTTTCTGGCTACTTCATACTCGCGCTGCCGCTGCTTTAAGGGTTTACTCTGTAACCATACTTTCTCCGGTAGGACTGCCTTATTAACTTTATATATGCGTGAGTAAAGGTGACTATTAATGTTATTCTTATAGCTACTAATTCCTATTTCTACTCCTATTTCTACTCTGGCGGCTTATCGTTTAACGAGAGTGGGACTCCTTCGGCTGCGTCGGACTCCTCTCCGAGTTTCCCGGACGGCACTTTGGGCACTTCGGCAATACCACGCCCGGCTGGCCGCACTGATAGCAAAATACATTACGCACAGCGGCCTCGCAGTCAAAATATGTATGCCCCGACTGTGCGCAACTCCAGTACTTGAGATGTGACCGGCTCCCACCAGCTTCATGCGGCCTATACACCGCCTCCAAATTCTCTATTCGGATGGCTTTCAGCCAGCATCTTCTTGGCGTTTTGGAACTCCTCCCTCAGCTTTTGCAGGTTGGTGATGTGCATCGGATAGAAAACTCGCGATACCGTGTCCCTGATGTTCGTTTTTATCACCTTGATGAGGTCGTACACACACACCAACTGGGACCGCAGTACCAGCATCACCTGGATGTACTCCTCCGTGCTCTCGCCGTGTCGCTGCTTCCGCTTCCTCAGCTCCTGCTCTCTCTCAAACTCCGATCTTCCAGTTTGGAATTGCTGCTGCAGCCCATAGCGGAGATTCGGCCAATCGGGCACTTCAGAGGTACGTATGTGCATCCAGTTTTTTGCCCTTGAAACACAATCAACACCCCACAGCCCAAACGGTAAAAGTAAGGAAACTGAAATTTAGGCTCAAGTATCCTGTCATAATGTAGGTGCTCACTAAGAAGGGTTTTTGGAAAATTCGAGCTCCAAAGGGGGGAAAAGTAGCTCCAAAGTTTGTTTGAAAAATCCGCATTTTTCTACCGATCGACATAAAACTTAGTTTCTAAAATCAAAACTGCATACTTAGATTTTCGAAATTTGTGTTGGAGCTTGAATTATTGGGGTTTTAATATTTATTCACTATTTCAAATGAAAAGTTTGTGTTATAAATTTAGTATGATCGATTTAAAATTTGGGTAATGTAATCTACGTAACTAAATCTACAACTTTGCATTCAAGGATTTACAAAAGCAGGCAGAACAAACAATACAAAATATCAAACATTTGGGGACAACTAAGTATACATACACACACACACACACCCACATACACACACATGCAAGCAGCTGTTCGTGTAGTTGCGTTCAAACAATTGAAATAGCCAAAGCAAAATGTGAGACACTAATGTGGAAATGTCCATACATATGTGCACATCTATGTATGTACATATGTATCTACATATGTATGTATGTACATTCGTCTTGCACTGACAGAGCAAGAAATGTTAATTAATTGAAAATTATATATTATAACATTTTTAAAAGTAATTTTTTCTTTGTTTAGTGCGTTTGGCATTAGGGTTTTCATTAATAACTTTATGCAGCAACAACAAATATCAAATAGTTGGGGACATCACATACACACACTCACACACACAATAAGCAATAAGCGGTTCTCTACGTACGGTTGAAAAAGTAAAGAGAAACATACATACATATGTATGTATGTATGTATGTATGCCTGTGTATGAATATAGCATGTATGTACATTCGTATTAATGTATACATTGGGATTCCGATCTGGGGCACTGCCTGTCGAACCAACTGTAATATCATTCAAAAATTTCAAAACAAAGCGCTCAGAACCATATCCAATGCACACCCATTCCACTCAACCGTGGAGATTCAGAACGAACTCGGTGTCCCTTGGGTTCACGAGGAGATTACCAGGCTGAGCAGAGCCCACATAGAGCGACTGGACAGGCACACCAATCCCCTCGCCATTAACCTGCTTAACAACAGCAACTCCACCCGTCGTCTGAGAAGATACCACCCGCTTGACCTTCCTCATCGCACAAGCTAAACTTATTAATCCATCTCTCCACAAAGCCACACATAATACAAAATCATAATGCCAATGTTCCTCCAGTATAATTTGCTGATTGTCCGTTAGGACAAAATAATCTCGCTTGGTGAACAAACCGATGCCTCAGTGCTCGAGTGCTATCTACAAATTTTGGAAAGCTAATTTAACGATATATGCCAAACACAATCCAAAATTGAGGACCTTGCAACTACGGACAATGGTAGAACAGCGATTCAAAATCTGTAGATCGAAACAAAGGCAAGGATTGTTAAGGTGCTCAACAAAACATCAAAGGTGAACTTGTGCAACTCTAGCTTTTTGAGCTCGACAGCAGCGCCAGCTTGGCACAGACGATATATATATATATATATATATATATATATATATATATATATATATATATATATATATATAATATCAATAATCAATAAATCTCTGCCTTCCTACCTAAATAACTAAGTACTTAAAATTAAATTAAATAACAAACAAACAATATATAAATACAAATTGGACTTCAAATTGCCTCCCTATGCACTGGCCGATTAATCTGCTCCAAAATACTCTATCGATAGTTATTCCTATCGATAAATAAATAAATAAAAGGCCAATAAGCACTAACAGACACTACCACTATTCAAGGAAATTAAACTCACAGGCTCAACTAATGAACATGAAAGGGTGAGATGGGGATCCTCCGCCCGAAGCGGCACCATGGCACGCTGGCACTGTCAATGAAATCCAAAACAAACTTACTTCTCACACGCTTGACACCACCAAGTTTCTTCCAGTCGGCCTCAAAAACCTGACTTCCTCGTCCTCGTTCCTCCTATGCTCTGCTGTGTAGGGCAATGATGCTCCTCCCGACAAGGACAGGACATGGACCTTCTGCACAACAAGACACAAGAACTTATACAAAAAAAAAAAACAAACAAAAAAAAAACAAGGTAAATACCATGCTCTCTACGTTAAATTTACTTGTCCCTAACTCCTCCTCATCTTTAGCTCAGGGACACCATGTAGAGCAACGACGAGTGGGTATCGGGACCCCCATGGACCTGCTACATAGGCCCCTTCGCTGGATTCGATCTGATGGCCGCGATCCTACCCGGACCACGTAAAGAGACACAAATGCGACAACGATGGGCTGAGCCCTACTGCAACTCACCCACGGACCTGTCAGTGGTATCTCTTTCCCGCCGGCTAAGGGGCCGCCAGCAGCAATTGCTGTTGGAATTTATATTGAAACAACTAAATAAAAAAAAAAACAGGTGTATTTTCATTGGGCGCCATCTTGTTATGTCCGCCTTTGCCATTGCATCTCCTATCGCAACGCCGACTATCTTGCGGCCTAGGGTCGGATTCGACCGCGACAGAGATGCGGCAGGGCTAACAATAAATATATATATTTGTTCAAAACCCCTACTCATACTGCCGGCTGTCATGGACGCCTTTGGAATTTGGTGGTATTGTGGCTACTTAGGTGTTATGTAGCCGCGTGGCCCTCCCTACCTTGTGTCGATCTTGGCATTATGTTTCCGGCTCCCTTTAACGCGTTTGTTTTGGTTCCTACTCAGTGACTTTTGTCACCCCATAAATGGACTCTACTCCAGATTCATACTCACTTACAGATATTTAATACATATTCGGTTACTTTTGACATTCGGGACGATGAAAAGACCTTTTATCATATAAAGTTTTCTTTGTCTTATACTCGAGCTTAGTAGCTATGGTGCCTCTAATAAAAATTTTGAACGCAAATCATCTGCACCGCCCCGTAATGGTTTACAAAAAAATATTGTCTTAAGAACTAATTAACAATTCCTCTTGATCATATGATTCGTGGAGGGAAGCCGCATATATAATTAAACTAGATATCCATTTATAAATTTTACTTCATATGCTATGAATGTTACATTTAGTGTGTATCAGGCGTGTATTTAAATGTTATTGAATGTGTTTTATCTGATTGGTGGTGTATATAAACTGTTTGTATTTTGGCTATGAGTGTGTGTGTTTTATTTATAATATTGTTAATGGTTTGGTGTTGTGTTTCTGTTATGTATTCTGTTTTTGGCTATAATGCTACTTAGGCTATGGTATAAATATAATTTTTTTTTGGCATGTTTGAATTAGGGTAGGTGAATGATTATGCATATATGTGAGGAATGTATATAATTTTTGTGTGATATGTTTGAATTGGGTGTTTGTGAATTGGCTATGTAATGTGGGGTGTATATAAATTCTTGTGTTGTATTTTTGAATGGAATATGTAAGTATATGTATGTATAAGTATGTATATAAGTTTTGTGTCTTAGGGGTACTTAGCGTAGCATGCGCCCCTCCGGTACTACCCCGTCACAACGTTGGCGGCTTGCCTCGTCGCACGTTGGCGGCTTCGCACCTGCTGTGCCGACGTCCTCACACTCCTTCCCCTAGCCTATTCGACTGTATAACAAGAGAGAACGCTACAGTCGAGCAAGCCCGACAGTGAAATACCCTGTACCCAGACCAGAATAATAAAAACTCCCTAAATGCTTAACAAAAAAAAAAAAATACATCAATCCGAATAATAATATAATTTATTTTATTTCCTTTTTTATACATTATATTTTAAACATCTCTAATACTGACCGAAATTGCCTCATGATAACTATATACCGTATTGAACACTTTTGCAATGGGTCTGTTCTCTAAAATATTTGAAAATGCCCAATCAATATGTGTATTAAGAGTAGTGGTAGGTGAATTCAAGTCTAGTAAAGAACTGAATTGCTTCCTTAACAAGAATACATATGTCCTGTAATCATGAGATCTAGAAAGGCACATATTAAAATCTCCTAAAACTACAGAATTACTATTCAAAAATGTGTGCCGTCGAAATAAGCTCTCAAATTCTCTTGAAAATGTACGCAATGGGTAGGACGGAGATCTATATACTACTAAGAATCCGGTAGACTTATATTTAAACACGGCAAACTCGAATACACCTGAGTCGGAAACATGACTGCCACTAGCGAAAAGATTAACATCATCAAATATTTCATTTTTAATAAATATAAGTATGCCTCTTTTCGACCGCTCTCTATTTAATTGTTGTTCGACATCTAAACGTACTCCTATAGTAAAACCAGGTATATCATATACTTCATTGGAGTACGTTGAAGTCTCAACAAAACATAAAATTGAAGACCGAAGCATAAGCTTGTCGGAACGAATGTCTTCAATATGACAGTGTATACTCTGTGTATTATGAAAAAAGACATTTAAGTCCGAACTGTTCATTAAATAATCAAAGTTTGTGTGAAGCAACTTGACAGAGCGCAAATTGTCGAGCTCTTTCTCAACGTGTGAATTGGGATCTGAGTGGGGAGCAACAAAATCTCCAACTATATAAAGGCCAGATGCACTAGTTGCTCTACTACAAGCTACATACAATGAATCGCGTTTCATATTGGGGCAAGTGTGAACCACCACTTTGCTATATGTAGCTCCCTGGCTCTTATGAATGGTTATACCTTCTGCAGGTAGAACAGGAAATTGCTCACGGTCAATGGTAACTTGCTCGTTTGAGTGATATTGAAAACTTTTTGAAGTTTTCTGAATGGGGGTCCAAGAAGGTTCATCACGGTGAGTATATTTTAATCGAGCATTTACCCCTACACTTTCTTCAAAGAATTTAATCCATAAAAGATTTGGATTATTGACTGAATTGAAACCTATCTCCATTAAAATACCTGTCGCTCCATTTACTAATCCATCTGCTGTGTCAACATTGACAGTTACCATATATTTTGCAGTGGTTTTCAAAATTAAGGAGCTACATAGACCTTGTGACTGAGAAGTCTTGAAATTTTTTACCAACTCAAGGTACTTATTGCTAGTTGCCATGCTTAAATGTGTAGCCTTAATGGAATCCCGAGCATGAGATATTAATTGCTCAGTTGGAATTGAGGCTAATTTTTCTGTATTATACCTATCGACTTCAGCATTGCTGGTAAACAGATGAATAACATCATCCGGAACTTGACGACTATCGACAATCCTGCTTTTGAGCAACCTAATATCAGCAGGAGTCATATTACCATTTGCCATATTGTTCAAGGCTACAGCAAAGGACTGGTCTTCTCGCTGTCTCATAATTTCAATAAGTTCAAAGAACTTGAAGCACCCCCATAGAGCAGACCCAACTATGGCACTATATGGATTATGAGATTCTGAAGTGGATTGAAATATCCATCTATCGCCTACTGGACGTAGCTGTCTCAGATCTCCAAAAACGATAACAGAAATACCTCCGAAAGGAGCTTCTTTGTTATTAAAAATTTGCTTGAAGCGAGAGTCTAAATAGGAGAACATTTTGGCACCGACCATAGAAATCTCGTCAATAATAAGAACTTTAAGATCCGATAAATTAGATCGGAGTGAATTTAGCAAATCTGCTCCCAATTCCTTAAAAGTAGTCCCAGACTGATTAACTGGGAGTGCAAACATTGAGTGCAAAGTTGCACCGCCAATTCCAAAAGCAGCTTTTCCTGTCGGAGCACACAATACAATTTTGGCAGAAGTTGGATTACATCCAGGAATGCTATTATATAGCGAAGTTAAAGAATGGAAAAGTGCTGATATAAGCCTGCTCTTGCCAACCCCCCGCTCCCCCACCAACGAACTCATAAAACACAGTTTTTGATTTTGCGTTATGCAAAACATGTGTTAGAAATAATTTCTGCCTTAAATTTAAAGACCGTGTTAAATTTGCAAAATTTTCGGGGGATATAACTGGTGGGAGTTTAATTACCCTTAAAACACCATCGGACACATCTGGGACTTCTTCATTAGCATTTATATTCAAAACGTTTATTTGAGAGCTAATTTCGGGAAAAGCTAAAACCCTAAATTCCTCATCTAATACGACCTGATTATCTAAATTCTCCTCATTTGTATCTGATTCATTTTCTAAGGCGCTATTAAGTGCAGACTCTAATTCGTTATCATCGATAACATTATATTTTCTAAGGTTCGTATCAATTTGTTCCCTGTTACTACCACAAAACTCTTCACAATCTAAATCTATTAACTCTACCTTTTCATCTCTCCAAGGGTAATATAACATTTTTAATTCCCTAAAGTAGCCCTGCCTATCATTATTAATATTAAATCTCCTATACCTTATTATAGATGGATTTTTCTTTTCCCTAATAAAACCACTACCATCGCGAAGATCAAATACGGTGTTACCTAAAAGTTCACCGTCTTCTTCTTCTTCTTCGTTGTCAATATTATGACGAGTCGCATTTCGGCATTTACTAAACCTATACTTGGCAGCAAAATCTGCCAAGCACAAACCCTCGAGACAATTTGGACGCTGAACATAATGGTCTAGCAATCCTACCACGAAAATATCGGTTGAATTTTCAGGTAAATTTTGAAGCTGTTGCCTAGGCTTTAGCATTCTTACACGACGGTCTGGCAACGAAGTATTAATATATATTTCTGCGTTACTTGTCTCCGATAATCGCATACCCATACAGCAGTAAACGGCTTCTTGAGCTGAAATTTCCGTACCGCAAATAAATTTGTGACCTATATGCTGTAGCTTTTGCTTAATGCTGAAATTACCCCTGTTAATTTCTGCAACAGCATCTCGCATCAATTTTGAAATACCCCTTTGCGATTTGTTAATGTAATTAATAACATAGCTTGAATATCCATATTGGCTCTTTGGGTAGAAAGAAGGTGTTTGTTGTAAGCATTCACCTTAATAGCTTCAAAATTTCTTTTGAGGAAAATTTGGGGTTTCTTTAAACTAGACCTAATGGCATATTTATACTGCTCATAGCTTAAATTGATTTGATCATGAGATAGGAAATTGTCAAATATATTTAAGCGCTCAATAATTTCAGGATCAAATGAAAAATTTAAAATACTTTGTATTTTTGCAAAGTTAGTGCGATGGACAGAAATATCTTGAGCGTCTTCTTGCAATGGTAATAATATTTCCGTTTGGGGCATAGGAGGATACGGAATACCGAAGCGACAGATTTGTTTCCCCCTAATTTCTCGCTTGCATGAGTTAGAATGGTCATGCTTCTGGTATTCAATGTACTGAGATACTTCAGTACATGAAACATTTGTGCTTATAAAGTCATCAATGAAATTGATTACTGGAGGAAAAGACGTATCGTCAGATAAATCGACGATAGGAGCATCTTTCAACCAAAACATGCCATGTATATGAGGTGAGCCCCTATGCTGAAATTCAACTCGCCAATAATATTTAACAACATTATGCCTACCGAAAATCCCCCCTTCCTTTTTCATTAATTTAAAAACCTGCCTAATACGGTAATCAAAATATCTTGCGCAAGTAACGGGATCTGCTCTTATTAAACGTGCCTTTTCTTCATAAGATAAAGTCGGTGCTACTTCTTTTGAAATTTCAGACCTATCTACATTTTTCTTAAGTAAAACTAACAACTCTGACCACCTTGTCTCAGCAGCCGACAACGTTATAAAAAAAGTAGGGAGCCCAAACTGGCGTATCATGGCCATGACTTTCTTTTTTTCAGCTTCCCAATGAGCAGGAGATGTACGAATGCCTTTTAATACCCTATAACCTTCATCGTGACTTATTAATTGATCTATATGATCTTCACTGAGTGCGTTAGCAGCTGTAATGCCGTGGGGGGCGCTGTGCTTACGTAAGCAAATGGATGTGTTATTGCGTATATGGATCAGCTCTAACTTCTTGTAATTATAAAATAACTTATCCGTTCTACAACTTCTCCTATCAACATTTCTAAGTTCGGACCTAACAACTGTTGTAAAACTTTGTGAAGTTTTTCTTTTTTCGCCAGCAAATATGGTTGGGAATGACAGTTCCTCTGAATCAGAGTCTGCAACCATATCAAGGGGTCTTTGGCCTTCACCAGGAGCAATTGTGATACGCACAGGGATATTGTGTGCATGCGTGCTGTCTAACAATGTTTCTTGCCCTCCTGGATTTATCTGCTCTATGTCTATGTTTGAATTTGCCTGTTCGGAAGTATTTTGTATACCTTCCTCAACAACTACTCTGTCTGCTTGAGACGTTATAAATGGAACAGTATCGGATGTAGAAGAAATCATCCATTGCTCATTAAGTGTTACATTATGTTTCCGATACAGCTCTGTATTAATCAGATATCTGATTGCACTGGCAATTTTGGAGGGCCTAATGGTTTCAGCCATAAAATTATGACTGTATTCCATTCTTCGTTTGAGGTGGAGCTGAACAACCTCTGCTTCGTGAAAAGCTCGTGGAAGAGAAGTAACCACGTTTGAAACTGGAATTGGGACATTAACCACAGCTCCTTTTAGACCACTTTGGCGACCATATCCAAGGGGCTTTATAACCATGAAAGGCAAGCTGGGAGATATTAATCTTTCCTCCAAAAATGTTAGTTCTTTAAGGCAATCGGGCAGTGTGGGAAAATCTAATCCATTTGTGATAGCTGCCTTTGGTACCCTACGAGCTTTAATACTTCTGCTGCAAGTTTTGCAGAAAGTAAACCTTTCATTATTCGAAGAAAATATACCTGCCACACTAAAAATGGTTATGCAAAGCTGATTAAACCTTTCAGTGTTTGTAAGCTCGTTTATCTGCTCAATATATGCCCGGGGTACCCTATCGACTTGGTGGGGGAACCAAAGGCCTTTACAGCAAAGGCAAAGTTGGTCAGGACCTAATTCCACTACTTTATTAAATTGGACAATTTGATGTTCAATTGTAAAAACTCTGACCTGCATATCCTCTTCTAAAACATTTGCTCTTTCCTCCCTATTGCGAATTGCATTTCGTCGGTTTTCTGCTACTCTATTTTGGCTAAGGCTGCTATGCTGTCTAACTCTCTGAGTCAAATTCCTTGTAGCGTCAAACGATTCCTGTCTTGCTAATATTCTAGCTCTTTGTCTTTCTGTAGTGTTGCGAACTTGCTCAACGTTCCTATAAATTAGATTCACTCTTGCCTGAGACCGACGGAGAGTATTAGCTGTCTGCTCCTGTTCCCTTATTTCTACATTTTGCCGACGAATTGATCGCCGCAAAGAGTCGGCAGACTGCTCCTGTTCCCTATACTGTAAGTCCTGCCTACGTTGCGAGTGTTGTCGAGTATTTACTACCTGCTCCTGTTCCCTTATCTCTACATTTTGCCGACGAATTGATCGCCGCAAAGAGTCGGCAGACTGCTCATGTTCCCTATACTGTAAGTCCTGCCTACGTTGCGAGTGTTGTCGAGTATTAGCTACCTGCTCCTGTTCCCTTATCTCTACATTTTGCCGACGAATTGATCGCCGCAAAGAGTCGGCAGACTGCTCCTGATCCCTATACTGTAAGTCCTGCCTACGTTGCGAGTGTTGTCGAGTATTAGCTACCTGCTCCTGTTCCCTATACTCTGAGTCCTGCCTACGTGTTGAATGTTGTTGAGTATTAGCTGCCTGTTCCTGTTCCCTTATCTCTACATTTTGCCGACGAATTGATCGCCGCAAAGAGTCGGCAGACTGCTCCTGATCCCTATACTGTAAGTCCTGCCTACGTTGCGAGTGTTGTCGAGTATTAGCTACCTGCTCCTGTTCCCTATACTCTGAGTCCTGCCTACGTGTTGAATGTTGTTGAGTATTAGCTGCCTGCTCCTGTTCCCTTATTTCTACATTTTGCCGACGAATTGATCGCCGCAAAGAGTCGGCAGCCTGTTCCTGTTCCCTTATTTCTACATTTTCCCTGCGAATTCTATGAGCTTCAATATTATATTCCCTCTCCCGCTGACTATATTCCGAATTAGTCCTATTTACTTGGTTTCTCGCTCTTTGACTTTCCGACCTAGCAGCAGCCGATTGAGTTTTCAAACGAGGCATAATTATAAAACTTAATGAAATTTGAAAAGGTAAATAAAAAACTAATATTTGCAAAATATAAATAATAAAAAAGTAAAAAAAAAAATTAGCACAATATAAACAGAGTCTTAAAAAAGACTATTTATGCTTAAGGCAGAATTTGAGAAACACAAAAAATATGTTGAAGACGAAATAAGAAAGTCTTGATAAAGACTATTTTACGACAAAAAAATATAAAAATGAAAAGGTAAACTCACTTCTTGTAAGTGCCGTAGGCAAAAAATACACATATACATATATTTCTAAAAATATGCACTTTATACTTTTAACACTACTAAGCACTCACAAAATTAAATTTACCCGTTTTAAATTGTAAAATCGCACCACATTCACAACCGCACAGAAGTTAATGCAAAATGCAACTAAACCCATCAAATTTTTTGGTACGCTTGTCGACTTCATTTTTTAGTGCAATACAGTCCTTTTGTGACCTGGCCTATTTGATTGAGTTTTTTGGGATCATGTGGGTTCACGCGGTTTTATTGGCAACTACCTGCAGGTCAACGGTTAAAAAGGATGCGTTGGCAGTTTATTTGCCGGTATTTCATCAACAGGTAATTTTTAGGATGCCTCTCAAAAATTAGTAAATCCGTTACAAAAATGTCCCCAAAAAGACATTGAACCTTTTCTAGGTAATCCACGAACGCTTGTACACGATAGCTTTATTAAATAAGATATGAATATATTATCATAACATTCATGTAAGTATTCATACACTAGGCATTTATTTTTGTGTGAATGAAAAAGTATATACTATTGCATTAGTAGAAAAATAAATCACTGCTTCAGTTTGTTATGCGTATCGTTTATAACTTTTCTTAAATTTGATCGAAGAAAACAAAATAGATAATTATGTTGATTATGTATGCAAAGTTTAATTTATGTAGCTTTTGAAATGTGGACAGTATTGACGAAATTTTGTAGCGGGGGGAGGGGGGAGGAAATAAAAAAGACAAACTTGTGTTGCCTAGGTATTATGAGAATCTGCATACCAAGTTTGGTTTATGTTGCTTTCGAAATGAGGACAGTGTTGACGAAGTTCGGGTGCTGAAGCTTGTGGGCGTAGTACCGGAGTGAAAATGTTTCGCTAATAACTTTTCTTAGAACTGACCGAATTGGATCAAATTTAAACCAAAAGTAGATAACTGTATATAGGTTGCGTGTGCAAAGTTTGGCTTATGTAGTTCTTGAAATGTGGACAGTATTGACGAAATTCTGTAGCGGGGGAAGGGGGGGAAAATTAAAAAAAAAAAAAACTCGTCCTTACTCGGATCTAGGAGAATCTGGATGCCAACTTTGGTTATTCCAGCTTTTATAGTTTCTGAGATCCTTGCGTTCATCCAGACGGACGGACAGACGGACGGACGGACAGACGGACGGACATGTCTAGATCGATTTCTCTCGTCATGCTGATCAAGAATATATATACTTTATGGGGTCGGAGATGCTTCCTTCTGTATGTTACATACTTTGCACAAACCTAATATACCCTTTTTACCCTACGGGTACAGGGTATAAAAACACCATTACTACTTGGGTCTGGTTCACTCTTCCGGGCCCCTTACCTGATAGCCATGTCCGTCTGTCCGTCTGTCCGTCCGACCGTCCGTCTGTCTGTATGAGCGCAACGATCTCAGCAAGTGCAATAGCTAGGATAACCAAACTTGTTATTCAGGTTCCCCTAAGCCCTAGGCAGATCGAGTTTGTGTTTTTTTCTGATACACCCCCCACTCCACCGCAATTCGTGTTTTTCATAACTCCCGTAATTGGAATAACTAACGTACTTTGGAATTGTAAACTCATTTGTTATTTGTCCGTATGCCAAGTGTCATCATGATAGGTCAATTATGAAGAAAATTATAGCCATTAATAAAATAGCTGCACATGCGCTGCCTGCACCTCTGCCCGCAGCGCTGCCCGCAGTTGTTGTTGTTGCTGCTTTGGTTCAAATTTGTGCTGCAAACGATGTAAATGTATGCTCTTAAAACTCTACATAAACATTTCTTCTATGTATGTATTAAATAAAATTTCTTTATTAATTTAGTGTTGGCCTTTTCACGGCATGCGGAGATAATGAAAACTTCGTCATTACTGCCAAGGCAGTAAGAAGATATTGCAATCGACCCAGCACGGAAACGGTTCAAAGGACACAGTCGGTTTCCCTTGTTTCCACTATGGTTTTTATACTCTGTACATGAAATGTACAAGAGTATATTAGAATTGCGCTAGCTGAAAAATATAACAGGCAGAAGGAGGCGTGGCAGACCCCACAAAGTATATATATTCTTGATTAGCATGACAAGACGAATCGATCTATGTCTGTCTGTCCGTATAGCTAGAGACACGAAATTTTGCACGAAGATGCCTTATATATGTACGCTATGCAGGTTTGTTTTATTTTTTGATTTCTCCCCACTTCCCCCCTATGGGGGTTTTCCCGATTTTCTATTTGTATAATCGCCTATATCTCGGAGACTATAAGACCTAGGAACACCAAATTTTAGTCCAAGATGCCTTGTGTGAATACGCAGAAAATGTGTATTTTGGAATTTCCCTCCCTCCCCTCTCATAACTCCCGTAATTCTCAGAACTTCGAACTCAAATTTTGCAAATAGCCCCAGTTAGTGATTATGTGCCAAGTTTCACTAAGATAGACCGATTTAACAGTAAGTTATAGCCATAAATATATTTGCTGCCCAAAAGCTGCCCCTAATTGTTGTTGATGCTGGTGCTTTGGTTGACTGCAAACATGCTCACACAGACACAAATAGACGCGCATAGACATTCATACACTCACATAGACGCAATTGCTTTGTAAATTTGCAATTATACACACTTTACGTGAGTTCGAATACAAAAAAGTTTTTTTTTAATTTTCTTAATTTTTTTTTAATTTCTCTAGTTATTCTAAACATATTTCAAAGTCGGGACTTTAGCTTTTTACTTGTCTTTAATACCCTGTACCCGTAGGGTAAAAAGGGTATATTAGGTTTGTGCAAAGTATGTAACATGTAGAAGGAAGCATCTCCGACCCTATAAATTATATATATTCTGAATCAGCATGACAAAAGAAATTGATCTAGACAGGTCCGTCCTATAAAAGCTAGAATAACCAAATTTGGTATCCAGATTCTCCTAGGACCGAGAAAGGACGAGTTTATTTTATTTTTTGGAATTTTCTCCCCCTTCCACCGCTACAGAATTTCGTCAATACTGTCCACATTTCAAAAGCTACATAAACCAAGCTTTGCACACATAATTCATACACAATAGTCTAGCTTTGTTTCAAATTTAAATAATTTAAATCGGTTAATTCTAAGTAAAGTTATTAGCGAAACAAATTCTCTCCAGTACAACCCCCACAAACTGCAACAACAAGTTCGCTCTTCTTCTTCCTCTTTTTGCTTCTGCTATGGGCGCATATAACTCAGTGTCGGAAGTGTACCTGGGTACAGGGGCTTTAACTGTCGGGCTTGCTCGACTGTAGCGTTCTCTCTTGCTTTATTTTTGATTTCAAATATGAACTGTTTTGTAATCTTTATTTACCCAGATTAAACAAAAAAAGTTGTATGTCACGCGATAGAAACTTCGTTTAATCAATGTTTTTGTTAAACATCGATTTGTTTTTGGAGAGTCGATTGATCGTATAAAGTCACATTCATACATGAATTAGCACATTATTACTTTAAAATTGTTATGTCTGCCTTTGCCAGTGCATCCCTTGTCGTTACGCCGGCTAGCTATCGGCTCAGGGTCAGATTCGACCGCGACAGGGGTGCGGCAGACCAACAATGAATTTATATATTTTTTTTTAAACACACCTACTCATATGGTCGGCTGAGGGACGTCTGTGGAATTTGGGTGGAGTTGTGGCTACCTTGATTCCATGTAGCCGCGTGGCCCTCCCTACCTTGAGCCGGTTTCGGCATTTTGTTGCCGGCTCCCTTCAACATGCTTGGTTTGGTTTTTCTCCTGCTCCGGGACTTTTATCACCCCATCTCATCCCATAAATGGACTCTACTCCAGATTCATGTGTAAATTTTAAAATAAACTTTTATACCTAAGCCATTGAATTTTGGGACGCTGCAGTTCGTTGGCTCTTTGTGCCTATTTTACTTATTTGAGTTTCTAACCTCTTTCTACCTATACTCGAGTATGTGGCTATGAGGGATATGATTAACAGGAAATAAACAAAAAAAACTGCGCCGCTCCAATACACATTACAAACTCCTTTACTTATACTAAATTTTATACAATTTCTTTTACTTTTTTTTTTTTTTTTTTTGTTTTTAAGTATACATTTGAAAATCATGGGCTTTACATATGCGTGGGTCTATGGATCGAATATGTATGTGACGTATATAATTTTAAATTATCCCAGTGGGAGTATTCATATAAACTTAGATTCTAAAGGGGCTACTTAACCCAGAATCAGTCTCTCGCTTCCAGCACGCAGTTCCTCCGGTACGCCCTGTCCGCTTTGGCGGCTTGTCCCGTAGAATGTTGGCGACCTGTCCCCACTCTCATTCCCCTAGCCTGGTGGACTGAATAAAGCACCATTAGTATTTGCGCCTGGTTCATTTTCTATGCCCCTTACCTCGTCTGTCTTTGCGCTCTGCTCTTTTTCCTCTGCGTGTACAACCTGGGTCTAAACTCTCCTTTTCCCCTTTCCTGGATCTCCAATCTGCACCACTGAAGTATATATTTTTGGTCACTTCCACACTTTTTTTTTTTGCGCCTGAAAATTTTCTGCCTGTCACTTTCTTCACTTTCGATTTCCTTCTGCCCGGCACGGCCGGCCACTCTTCATGGAACCGATAATTTCCCTCATCGGGTATACTTTTCCCACTTTGCAACCCTCCTAACTGGTAGCACTGGTCCTCGCACCTCACGCACGAGTACTCGGTATCGGCCCGCGTCAGCTGTCAATCGCGCGAGTTGCCATCCCCTTTGTCCGACGCCATTTGTGGTTTGCCAACACTGCCGCGTCGCACATAACAAAATGTCACTTAAATTGTCTGATCTCCTCGAAAACGATTATGATAATTTTGTTCAGCTATACGATTCATCGATTTTATTTTTGGGAAAATCACAAAAAAAAAATCTGACAGGTTCAGACAACATCGATTATTTTGCAGCGCTAGGGTGAAGGCGAATAAATGTTCACAGACAAAATGAATGAAAAGAACACAAAAAGTAGCAAAACGCTTAAAGCTCACGAAAATCGCCGGTAGAGTTATGAGTAAGTTCTGAGAAAATCGATCATGGAGGAAAATCACGCACTATGTGCGTGTACTTTGTTTTTGCAATAATCTGCTTGTGCGTCTCGCTGGCGTCGTGTACATATTTTGTTTTTGTAAGTTTGCTCGGTATCGGTCTTTTGCTTGTGTGTCTTGCTGACGTTACTTTCGTCACACAAAATCTTGCCGATCCAGCAGATAAAACCGTGAAGAAGTTTCACTTCAGAAAATAACAATCTTCTTCATAAATATAATTGCATCAGCGCTAAATAAAACACTCAACAAACAAACTTCAAGCTTTGAGGCAATACTGGTATGTTGGCACGCATTTAAAGTCAAATTGGCACTTTAAATAATTGCCTATAGCGGTTCACTTTTATTTAATATTAGTACGACATTTATTTATATACGATTTATATTTGTGTTAAATATGCTCAACTATCTACCGTATTATATTATTGTCACGTATGTGCCAAAGGTTGAAAGTTGAAGGCCGAAATAAGCAATTCGCTGGTTAAATTTCACTTTCAAACTTTAGCACAGTACCTGTAAAGTCGACTTTGGCTCAGGAACTTCCCTTTGGTCGACTTGACTCATCCTCCAATAACGTGGCAGCAACACAACAGAATCCCCAGTGCAGCAACAACAACACGACCGACGCGGTTCCGCACAAATTAAAGTTTTTATTTTAAACAAGCAAGTCCCTGCTCGGGCGCCAATGAAAATTTATATGATTTTATATAAATTGTTAAAACAAAGAAAAATGGGACGCGGAAAATGCGGAAAATTGAAAACTGATTCGGCGACAATTGTGCTTTTATTTAGCTCTTGTTTACAACTAACTTCAAATTCGGCTTACATGCTAAACTAAGCCTAAGGTGGCGAAAAAAGGGCGCGAGGCGACGTCCGCAAACGACCGCTCTCGTGCTCTCTTTTCGCCCTAAACTAAAATTCAAATATTTCTCTTAAACTATCCTAATCTAAAGCAGCATTTGCGCCAACAAAAAGTATTATAATAAAAAACGTTAGTCTAGGTATTAACAAGAAAGGAATGCTAAAGTCAAGCAGGCTCAACTCTTAAATATCCTGTACCACAACACAAAAAAATTGTATTAAAAAAAATTAATTAATACATTAAATCTATGTATATATACAAAACAGTTTGTCCTGACTGACTGACTGACTGGTGATCAACGCACAGCCCAAACGGTAAAAGCTAGGAAGCTGAAATTTGGGCTCAAGTATCCTTTCATAGTGTAAGCTGACGATAAGAAGGGATTTTAGAAAATTCGAGCTCCAAAGAGGGGAAATCGAGCTCTAAAGTTTGTATGAAAAATCTGCAATTTACATCTGATTAACTTCAAACTTAGTTTGTATACTCCCAGAAATTCCAAGAAAAACTGCATACTTGGTTTTTTGAAATTTTTATTAGGGCCTTAAATATGGGTTTTCCTGTAAAAGAAAATGTTGGGGCACAAAAGGAAGAGAGATAGAAAGCTGAAATTTGGGGTCAAGTATCCTATCATAATGTAGGTGCGCACTAAGAAGGGATTTTGGAAAATTCGAGCTCCAAAGGGGGGAAAACGAGCTCCAAAGTTAGTTTGAAAAATCTTCAGTTTTTCACCAATAGTTGATTGATTTGCTCGAGTAATACCCGAGTATAGCTCGCGCAATACCCAAACAATACTCGACCAATAACGGCACTATACTCGTTCGATCAAACGCTCATTCTGTAAAGTCTGGTTTGCTTCGATCAGGACCCAGTCATCTTAAACGAAGTGACCGAGCCTGAAGTGTTTGAAAGCAAACCAATCAAGGCTGGTACCCGTTCGCAACGAGCAGAATACTTGAAGTGACCGAGCCTGAACTGTTCGAAAGCAAACCAATCAAGACCGGTGCTTGTTCGTAAAAATATAAAGATTGGTCATGCAAGTTCGATCATAAGAAAAAGGCTGAGAGTACTCAACTCGTTCGAGCTCGTTTGCAGCCAAGCAAAGATCTGATTTGATTGAATTTTCAGCAAGGGTGGTCGAACATACTCGAACATACTTGTTGCAGTTCTCTGGAATGTATGTTCATTCGTCTTGCACTGACAGAGCAAGAAATGTTAATTAATTAAAAATTATATAACATTTTTAAAAGTAATTTTTTCTTTGTTTAGTACATTTGGCATTAGTGTTTTCATTAGTAACTTTATGCAGCAACAACAAATTATAAAGAACGCAAATATGAAATAGTTGGGGACATCATATACACACACTCACTTCTGTGTGTGCAACAGTTCCTGTCTATGTGTGCGGTTCTCTACGGACGGTTGAAAAAGTAAAGAGAAACATGCATGCATATGTACATACGTATGTATGTATGCCTGTGTACGTACATATTAGCATGTATGTACATTCGTATGTATGTATGTATGTATACATTGGACAATCGAGCACTGTTGTTTGATTGTAATAAATAATGTTCTATGGTTTTAAGTCAAATTTTTAAAACGAAAAACTACAACAACTGCAAGTCAATGGCTCGCGCTTCTTCTTTCGTTTTGATCATTTACGCCTGTTAAATTCAAAGTCAAAATGCCAAAAGCTTACAGTTACCGTCGCAAGGCAACTACTGCGTAAGCGATAGTAAAGCAGTAACTGAAAGCGGACCTACGCATATTCTGATTTGTTCTAATTGATCTCAATAAATTATAAGATGTTATTATTTAAATTTTCTGTTAATTGCATTCAAACTTCGATGGAATTATTGATTGTATCGACGGACTCAACTATCGATAGTTTTGATGCTCTAGCACATAGAGCATCCGACACATGCCCATCTCTAGCATCTCAGCTGATCGCATATTTACAGCGACTTACCGTTTTAGTGTTAGCAAACAACGCTACAAATGTATTCTGAACGAATCTAAGAGTCATTTACCGTTAAGCCTATTTTGTGAGTGTATTCATGCGATTTACAAAAGCAGAAGATACAAATTAGTGTTGAATAAAAAAATTTAATACATACTTATGTATGTATGTATATACGCGGATAACGCCTGCATGAACAATTTAAATGTATGTACATATCAGCGTTGCCGAACGCTCCAATTTTGGCGGGACGTCCCGATTTATAAATCAAAATTAAATGTCCCGCGTCGGACTTTTCTGGGATAACTCGACCGTGCGTACAACGTGCTGAGGAAGCACACAGTTAAGTCAGGACTTGCATTCCGCCCTGTGCGTAACGAAGATATGTACATATGTATGTATGTACGTATAACATAGTACTTATTGTACTATATTTGCTATTTGGAAAATAAAATCTTTAGAGAGCGTTGAAAGAAGAATATCATATAGTAAATAAACTTATATTTAAAAGCACATTATATTTAGCCCAGAAAAAACAAACTAGACCTGCCTAGGGCTCAGGGGAACCTGGATACCAAGTTTGGTCATTCTTTTCTTGTACCATCGGAGATTCTTGCGCTCATACAGACGGACAGACGGACATGGCTATATCGACTCGGCTCGTGCAGTTTATTTATTTATTGTTGATTACTTCCAAGTGGAGTTACTTATATGTTAAAGCACTAGTCACATAAAGAGTTTTACATATGTACTAGATTAGTTAGTTTTTAATGAGTTTATATTGAAATTTGAGACAGCGAATTAAAATTCTAATAATAAATAATGAAAATCTAAGTTTAATAAAATTTCTATTTTTCTTAATACTAAAATACATTGTAGAATGATTGTATATGTCATGCTTGTTATCGTGACAGTTTATTAATGCAAATTTTGTAGATATTTTTTTTAGATTACATCGGAATTTAAATATAATGGGCCAAGAACGGATCCCTGAGGAACACCACGACTAACAGGTAACAACGAAGAATGATCAGACGATATTACAACAGCTTGACGCCTATTGGACAAATAAGAATGCATGAAAGTTGTTGCCGTTTTTGAGAAGTAATACATTCTATTAAGTTTAGTGCACATTATTTCGTGACTAACACAATCAAATGCCTTGCAGCCCAATGCGAATCCATCCCAATTGCCTAGTGGAATTGAATCAATTCTGGCAACTCTCACCAATACAATGGTAGCAATACAACAAACGATGCAGGAAATTATGCGCAATCAAAATCTCCTCCTGGAATTACTTATCAAACAGAAATCTAATTAAATGGTCTCTTGATAGATTTTGCTGTTACAAGAAGGCTCAGATTCGTGTGGAGCACTTATCAGACAGATAATGTAATGTCACTGGCGGCAAAACATTCGACTCCAATAACTACAGCTAATAAACTTCACAAATGCAGCCGTGTCCCCAGGCACGTTGAAGAGCTGCTTCGCAATAACAGAAAAGTACAGCGGGAGTGGCAAGCCCACAGATCACCTGAATCGAAGGAGCGGTTAAAAATAGCCAACCATCTACTACGAAAAGCCCTAGAAGATGAAAAACACCGAGCTCAAATGGATTATATGGAGCAACTCTCCCCAAACAGCAAACGATTCCCATTGTGGAAAGCTAAATCAGGCGTATGTCCACCAATCGAAAGTGAATCACCATTACGTACACAAAGAGGAAAGTGGGCTCGCACCAACGAAGAGAAGGCAAATGTATTTGCCGCCCATTTAGAAAAAGTCTTCAAACTACATCCAGCAACAAATAGCTTTGTGCTCCCACCAACCATTTATCTTGAAGCTACCACGCCTATCGTATTTCAAGTTGGAGAAGTTACAAGTGTCATTAAGGACCAAGTTTCAAAGCAAAAACAAGAGAGAACGCTACAGTCGAGCCAGCCCGACAGTAAAATACCCCGTACTCTCCACAAAAAGGAAAAATTAAAAAAAAAAATGTAAGAAAAATTAAATTATTAAAAAAAATGAATGAATTAATTAATTAAAATAATTAATTAAATTAAATTAGAATACATGTTTATGTTCAGTTTTAACAGCATATATTTACATCACGTACCTATGCGTGTTTATATGCGTGTATGTATGCAGCACAAAGTTGAACCAAAGCAGCAACAACAACAACAGCTGCGGGCAGCGCTGCCGACAGAGCTGCAGGCAGCGCATGAGCAGCGATTTTACTTAACTATATTTTACTGGCTATAACTATCTTCAGAATTGACCTATCATGATGAAATTTGGTACCTACCAAAATTGATTTTAAAATTCCGAGAATTACGGAAGTTAAAAGAAAAAACACGAATTGCGGGGGAGTGGCGGGTGTATCAGAAAAAATAAACAAACTCGATCTGCCTAGGGCTTATAGGAACCTTGATACCAATTTTGGTTATCGTAGCTCTTGTACTTACTGAGATCCTTGCGCTCATACAGACAGACGGACAGACGGACATGGCTATATCGTCTTCTCATCCTGATCAAAAATATATATACTTTGTGGGGTCTGCCACGCCTCTTTCTGCCTGTTACATACATGCGCACCAAACTAGTATACCCTTTCACCCTTTGGGTGTTTGGGTATAAAAAGCGCCGGGCCACGGTTTAATTTCCCCCAAAATGATCATCGAATTGCCGAGCTGTGCAGTATATCTTCTCACCATTATTTTCAACAGCATGATGAAATGGGGCTATTTTCCTCAACAATGGAGAAAATCGGTCATCAAAATGATCCATAAAGCTGGAAAGGACAAGTCTCAGCCATCATCATGTAGACCTATCAGTCTCCTGCCGTGCCTATCGAAAATATTCGAAAAACTGCTCCTGAATCGCATCAAACAGCACCTACACACCAACAGTGCAATCCCAAATCACCAATTTGGTTTTCGCGAAAAACATGGAACCGTTGAACAAGTCAACCGAATAACCTCTGAGAGAGAGTATTGCTCCGCTGTTTTTCTGGATGTCGCCCAAGCCTTTGACCGCGTTTGGCTGGATGGCTTAATTCACAAAATCAAAATATTACTTCCACAGAACATCCACAAAATACTGGAGTCATACCTACAGCAAAGAAGTTTCGCAGCTAGATGCAAAGATTTCCTCTCCGAATACCATCCAATTGAAGCTGGCGTACCCCAAGGGAGCGTGCTTGGACCAACCCTGTATATTATATACACAGCAGATATACCGACAAACAGTCATACAACAATTTCGACATTTGCTGATGATACTGCCATCCTAAGTCGCTCCAAGTGTCCAAAAAGAGCTACAGAACTTTTATCATATTACCTCGTGGCCATACAAGAATGGCTAGCAGACTGGCGCATACATGTAAACGAGCAAAAGAGCAAACATGTCACCTTTCCCCTAAACAAACAAACCTGCCCTCCATTGTCGCTAAACAACATCAATATTCCTCAAGAAACCGAAGTATCATACCTTGGTGTCCATTTGGATAGACGGCTTACTTGGCGTGAGCACATCAAAAGAAGAGAGATCAACTAAAACTAAAAGCTATTAATCTACATTGGCTGATAAACGTCCGTTCACGACTAAAACTGGAGTACAAAGTACTCTTGTACAATGCTGTTCTCAAACCAATTTGGACATATGGCTCTGAATTATGGGGAAACGCTTCCATTAGTAATTTTGAGTTAATCGAGAGAGCTCAATTGAGGATACTGAGAACCATCACTGGGGCACCCAGGTACATAAGAAGTGATAATATCTGCGAAGATTTAAATGTGGGATCTGTTAAAGATGAAATCGCCAAGGTGAAAGCAAAGTACCAGCTTAAGCTTCGGAACCATCCGAACAGACTTGCACAGAATTTAACTTGTCAGGCTAGCCATACACGACTCCGGCGAAGAGACCTCCCCACCCAGCAATAACAATTAGGCCCGTAAAAAAATATTTAATTGTAATAAATGAAATAAGATTTTACTACTTATCGTAAGTCTCCTAGAGAGAAGATCCGATAAATAAAGAAAGCTTAAAAAAAATGCCTTGCTGAAGTCGAGTAAGCTTAAAAAAGTAACACAGCCAGTATCCATTTGACTGCGAATATCTTCAACCACATCTAGAACAGCTGTGGTACAACTTCTGTGCTTTCTGAAACCAGATTGGTCATCACAGAAGGTTTTTGGTCACTGATCTGGTTTGCAATTAGCTTCTCGAAAACTTTTGAGAGATAAGGGAGAATAGCAATAGGACGGTATTCATTGTTAGTCTTAGGAATAGGACAGATTTTTGACATTTTCCACTTATCAGGAAAACAAGAAGTCATAATTGATGTTTTAAAAATGTGTGTAATATGCGCTAGGACTTTAGGTAAAATCATTTTGATAAATTTTGGGTGTAGGTCATCAAATCCGAACGCGTTCGACTTAACTTTAAGAACAGATTCTAGGACATCACATTGACTGACACAACGAAAACTAAAACTACTATCACAGGTTACATTAGGTACAGCGTTTATATACGTATTATACGTAATGACAGGTACTTCAATTTGTACAAATTTATAATTTAATTCATTCACGTCAACATCGGAGGGAAGAAGTGATTTCGTTTTACCAATACCCATTCTTCGAAGTTTATTCCACGTCTGGTTGCTTGAAATCGCATTGCAAAATTGTGAAGTATGATATGCTCGTTCGGCAGCATTTATCAAGCAAGATGCATGCTTTCTGAGGTATTTGAACTTGGAGTAGTGATATTCAGTTTTACATCTTTTGCATCATTGCGTTTTTTAATGGCAAGTCTAATTATGCCATTAAGCCACGGTTCTTGCGTGGATGTAACTATTTTCGTTCGTAGTGGTACAAATTTGTCGTAGAGATAGCTTATTTTGAGTCCGAATTGTTGCAGTTGAGAATCGACCGAGGTTAACCGGTAGACAACGTCCCAATCAAGTAAAGAAAATTCGTCATTTAGCTGTGCAATGTCAATATTCTTAAAATTTCTATATTCTATGTTATGGTCAGTTTTATCAATACAAGTGTCAAGTGTCAAGAAGATAAGGTCATGTTTGGAGAACACAGGTACAGAAAGTTGGTCATATAGTAGCATTTTCTTTAGATTGTTAATAAAAACAAGTAGAGAAGCTAAAGTCGGGTATCCCAACTTTGAAATACTCTGTACATATGTATATAATAATTATGCGTGTATGTGTGTATTTGTGTGTGTCTGTGTATGTCTCGTGTGCCTGAGCAAAGCAGTAACAACAACTAAATTGGTCTTATGTACATATATGGCTATTACCTCCTGTTAAATCGGCCTATCATAATGGCATTTGGACTTATAATAACTAAATGGAGGTATTTGCCAAGTTTGAGTTCGAAATTCCAAGAATAACGGGAGTTACGATTTGCGGGGGAGAGGGAGGAGGGAGGGAAATTCCAAAATACAAATTTTCTGCGTATTTACAAAAGGCATCTGGGACTAAAATTTGGTGTCCCTAGGTCTTATAGTGTCTGAGATATAGGCGATTATACGAACGGAAAATCGGGAAAACCCCCATAGGGGGGAAGTGGGGGCGAAAATCAAAAAAATAAAACAAACTTGCACAGAATACACACATAAGGCATCTTTGTGCAAAATTTGGTGTCTCTAGCTCTTATAGTCTCTGAGATCCAGGTGTTCATACGGACAGACTGACAGACGGACAGACAAGGCCAGATCGACTCGTCTCGTCATGCTGATCAAGAATATATATACTTTGTGGAGTCTGCCACGCCTCCTTCTGCCTGTTACATTTTCAGCTCCCGCAAACCTAATATACTCTTGTACATTTTATGTACAGAGTATAAAAAGGTCAAGTAATGTGTTAGAGGTTTGTGAGAAACAATTTTCATGCCTAATTGCTCCATGTCATCGCTTAGACGAGCGTCACTCAGAGCATTGGAATTGAAATCACCCGTCAGAATTACGTCTTCATAGTTCATTGAAATGTCAGAAAATATACTGATCAGATCAGTGTAGTTTGTGTTGCGGTGAGGCCGATATATGCAGCCAATTAAAATGTTTCGGCAGTTTTTTAGATGATATAGTGAGATAAAAAGGTATTCTATTGCAAACTCCTCAGGTTGTTTGCATATAATTCCGGCTTTAGTTTTCTTGCTTACATATATTGCAACTCCACCCGCATGGCCTACACGATCTGAGCGGAAAACATTAAATCCATCACAATTAATCAACGAACTACACATGTCAGACATAAACCAAGTTTCAGACACACATATAACATCAACGTTGGCATTTACAAACATATACCTAAATTCTTCTATCTTGTTCGTTAGGCTTTGCGCATTGATGTGACAAATATGTAGGTCTGGCTTTTGGTTGCAAAGAAAGTTTAGCATTGTATGGCTGCTCGCATTTAAGCTACTTTTACTAATTTGCATATTTAAATATTTGAAGTCGTTTCAGAAACGCACTCGAAGTATGCGATGTAAAATATAAAAAGAAAAAATAGAATTTTTTAAAGCAAGCATGACAGTTACTACTACTAATAACTATGTTAAAATTAATGCATAACAGAAGTTTCTTAAGTGCGAAAGTTACTATTACTAAAGTGTTCCCCTAAAGCTCCAGCGCCGTCCGTCTCAGCCGATGGCTCGGCAAGGTGGGTTAAAGCTTTTATGCAGTTATTCTGCAGTGCCAAGAGCGCTTGCATGCTCTCAACACGAACAACTGTATCGCTAGTAGGTGTTTTAACATGCACTAATGCACAGCGAGTAAATACTGATAAGAGAAATTTCTGTCTCTTCATTTTCATTGCCTCTTTAAAAATATCATAATTTCGTTTGCTTAGTTGCTCATTTATGTAAATTGGGGTTGGCGAGTCAAAACCTAGGAGCAGCAAATTTAGTTGTTGTTTAGTTTCTCGCCGGTATGTGCCAATTGCCCGCAAAAATGAAGTTTTATCGCGCACATGTTCGAGTTTAATTATTACCACCGGATCAACAATGGAAGTCCTGCTTTGCTTGACCCGATTCTTTCTTTCAACTTGGGTGCCGGAGTTACCCCTAAGGCGAAGCAGAGAGAGTTGAAAATCGCCTTAAGATTTTCATTTTCTACATACGGGACACCGTGGAAACGCAAGTTATTTGCTATATCTGCGTTTTCCTGCTTAGCAAGCTGATGTTCTAATTTGGATTTCAGGTCACCCACCTGTACACGCAAGTCGCAAGCGGCATTGGCGGCATCGAGCTGCGCAGCGAGCTTCGTCTCTAGCACACCCACCCGCTCCCTTAACGAGGACAGCTCTTCAACCTCGCGTTCAATGTTGCTCATACGCTCATGTAGCTGCTTCAGTTCATCAGCCATGCGATCGAACCGCTCCAGCAGCACGTTGAGGATGCGCTGCTCAGTATCTCCCATATGAGTGGTGATGAGGTTTGCCTGCTCTTCAAAAGGCAAATTCATCATTGCCAGTATCTTCGATGAAACAGCTTCTGACTGGCGGCCCTCCTTAAGGTCAGTGCTGGTGTTTTCATGTGCACGTTTGTTGGGTTGCGGTGCCATGTTGTTTAGTGTAGTTCGAGATTGGGTTTTTCGATTTGTGTTTTATTGACTGATTTGTTGAACGCTGATGCGAGAATATTTGTGAGAGTATGACTCAGTGTTTCAGTTTTGCGCGCTTGAAAAATACTTTCGTGCGATTATTCTTATTATTATTATAAGTTCCTTTAATTAAATTTGACACGAACAGTTTTAACGCAACTATGCTTTCAGTGTAACTTCCCATTGAATTTTACAAATTAAAGATTTGAACGGAGCGATAGAAAACACGTCTACTTTCCAGCACAGCTTAATGATTGTCCACAGCTTAATGATTGACTGGATTTATGGAAAGACACCCCATAATTGCGACAAAATCGAAATGATGTTATGAAAAATGTAAAATAAATTTAATTATACTCTGTACATGAAATGTACACTCACATAGACGCAATTGCTTTGTATATGTGCAATTATACACCCTTTACGTGAGTATGAATACCAAAAGAGGTGTTCACAAAAGTGAACAAGAGCTCAGAAGTTAGCATAGGGAGCAGAAGCAGTAGGTAGGCTAAACAACAAATCTCGGTCTAAGAATAGCCGGATGCAGCAGTGGTACAGACCAACGCATAGTAGATAACAGAAGTGCATAGGCAAATAGGACCGCGACAGCGTTTAAGGGTGGGTGCACACTGCGTTTAAGAAAGGCTTGAAATATACATATGGAGGGGAAATCCACTTGACACCGTTAGGATAGAATAAGACAAAAAATGTAAAATTAGATTAAGTACAATGTTTAGAAAATAAGAAAGAGTAAAATATTGAATTATTAGTACATAAGGAAAAACCTAGTAAATAAGACAAAAACTGTATAAATACTGAAGGAATTTCAGAAATAAAATCAGAATGAAATTGGAAATTTAAGCATTGGTTTGTTTCCTTATTTGTTCTCTCAGAGACGCTCTACACGGAATAAAGTGTAGCCTCTGATAGTGAATAGTTTCTAGCTGTATAGCAAGGAACTATTTACATTTTGGTCCTTCGAGCAAGGAAACGGCGAGGTCGGCAATAGCGGGCCCATCCGAACTAGATACCGAAAGGTGTCAGAATCAAAAAATTAAAATTTAAGGCGAAAACAAAAGCCGAACCATTAAGGCCATAGCCTTTAAAGTAGGAAGGGAAAGAATACAGAGTCTAGTAAAGACGAAACTAAAATCGGTTGCCAAACTTCTGATAAGCTTGGGCCGATAAACCAGAAGGAAGACCCCTGCAAACCGCTACCAGGTTTGGACCAAGAGGGTCAAAGAAAAGCGGTCCCAAAGATCCCTTACAAGGTTTGGGCCGCCGAAGGACGAAGAAGCAAGAGGGTGAAAGAAGAGCGGTTCCCAAATATCCCTTACAAGGTTTGGGCCGCCGAAGGACGAAGAAGAGAGAAGCGAGAGAAGACAGCAGGTCCCAAATCCCTACAAGGTTTGGGCCGAAGAAGGACGACATCAGATCAGATACCGAAGGTTTGGGCCGCAAGAGAGACGAAGAAGCAGCGGAAGCTAAGCCATAGAAGGTTTGGACAAAAGAAGACGACAAGAGCTAAACCTCTACCAGGTTTGGCCCATGAGTCAGAAACCCCAGGAAGCCACCGACGAACGTCAAATTGCTTCTATGGAAGAATTTGACCGAGTATTCAATAGAATTCTTAAGGTCGCGAGGCCATATATAGAAGCTGCAGCGGAACCCAATGCAGGACCGCAAAAGCTTACGATAGAAGAATATAGGGAGAGAAATAAAAAATCGAAAATACAGCCTGAAGCCCAAAAGCAAGAAGTAAAACCAGGCAAACGGCAAAGAGTTAGGAATCAGTTGCGAGAGCTATACAAATTAGCTCAAATTTCAATAGGACAGTAACAAAAGAAGTACCTGTTAGAAGCAAAAAAATTAAAAGATAAGAGGAGTAAAAAGAAAAAGGAGCAAAAAAGAACTAATATTAAGAAAAAATAAGAACATTTCAAAATTAATATTAAGAAAAATAGAAATAAGAAGAAATAAATAAATAATAACATAAAATATTTTTTGTTGTCGAAAATAATAATACCAAAGGTGACATGATGGTGTTGACAAGGGATCAATTAAAAGATCTCTTAGTAGAGCAGCAGACGATTTATAGGGAGATCGAAAATATAACGAATTTAGGAGAGAAATCGTTGTGTGAAAACTCACAGCACTTAGCAGAGCTAGAGAAGCTCTGGGAAAAATTCGAAAAAAGGCATGAGATCCTAGAGGACAACAAGAAAAGTCTTGGCGAGGTAGACTATTTCCAAAAGAACGTGTGGGCGAACGTGATGAAGGTTAGAGGGGATATAATGACTTGCCTAGCTAGGTACAAACCTAAAAAACACGTACCATCAGCTCCAATGGAGACAAGCATGTCAGCCACATCCCCATTTCAAGACGAAGCCAGGCATAGGTGGGAAAAGAAAAGAAATACGGTAATAGCCAAGGCCGAAAGATTTGGCAGGCAGATTAGTGGAGATTTTCACGTAGGACTAGAGGCGCCGGAAGCGAAGAAATTCTTAGATGGAAAGTTTGAGGAAATAAAGGAGAGTATAAAAACCTTGGAAAAAGACCCCTTTAGCACTGAAAACGAAATAGGGCAAATGTTGGAGGAGGTAGAAGGACTGTTTTTGCGTAAAATGAAAGAAATTAATGAAGACAAAAGCACGAATAGCACATTAAAATTAAAATAAATTGAAATTCATCCCTTTTTTGGAAATATAGCACAGTGGACAGCCTTTTCAGATATGTTTGGAAACTTGGTGCACAAGAACAAAAACTTGCACGAAGTTGAGAAATTTATAAGGTTGAAAGAGCTAGTTAGGGGGGAGGCGAGTTCCCTAATACAGCATTTGCCAATCTCAAGAGAAAATTATAAAACGGCATTACATATTTTGAAAGATAGATACGAAAATAGGAGACAAATATTCTCCTACCACATGGACAAATTATTAGATCAGCCCACAATGAATAGTGAGTCGGAAAAAAGTGTCCAGGGCCTGCTAGATACTACTAGGCAATGTATTCATGCCATAAACGGCATGAATACAGGAATAAAAGAAGCAGATATAGTATGGGCTAGGAGAGTTTTAAGAAAATTCGATAGGGCAGGACTACAACAATATGAACAGTACACTAGGAGAACAAAAGAAATCCAAACCTTAGAAGAGGTTTTGGAGTTTCTCGAACAACACCTCCAGGCAATACAAACAATGCAAACAAAAACATTTAAACAAAAGGTTTTTAAAGAACCGTTCAGGAGTTATCCAAGAGAAACGAGTAGGAGCTACCCACAAACAACATGCCCATATTGCAAACTGATGGGACATCCATTAGAGAATTGTAGGAAATTCATCAATCTTTCAGTAGAAGAGAGATGGACCGCAGCAAGGGAAATCGGACGATGCTTCTCTTGCTTAAAGCATGATTTTAGATCCGAATGTCAGGATCACCAGAAAAAGTGTGAGAAATGTCATGGTAGACATCATGTACTATTACACAAAGAAGAGGGTAGAGCAGGAACGCTGATTGCAAAGGCTTCAACAACAACGATCCTTGCAACAGCGCAGATAGAAGTCCAATCGTATACAGGAGAATGGAAAATTTTAAGGGCTGTAGTAGACCAAGGATCTCAAACCACCTTTATTACAGAGGAAGCTGCACAAATACTGCAGCTTCCGAAAATAAAGAAGAAAACCCAGATCTTTGGTATAGGCGATAGTTTGGCTGGAGTCTCAAACTCATTGATAAATATAAAAATTAGGCCAAGATTTCCTAGCCCAGTGGTGATTGAGTCGGAAGCATTGGTAATGCCTCGGATATTAAATCCACAACCACAATTTAGCTTTGAATACAACAAAAGCCAATGGCAGAATGAAATGCTAGCAGATCCACTATTTAATAAGAAAAGTAGGATCGACATTTTGATAGGCAGCAATATGTTGCCAGAAATAATAATGCAAGGAGTAAGACAAGATGGGTCTATCCTAGGACAAAAAACGAAGCTAGGCTGGATTTTATCAGGACCAATTAAGACCCCACAGGCAGATAGAGTAGATGCAATTACCGTTAACCTGGAAAAGTTTTGGGAGCTAGAAGAAGTTTCAGAAAAAGCTACCGAAAAGAACGAAGAATGCATGAAGCTGTTTGAGGATACTACAATTAGAGATAGTGATGGGAAATTTGTGGTCAGAGTACCCTTTGAAGAAGAAAAAGAGCTAGGTGAATCACGGAAGAAAGCCTTAGCCCGTTTAATGAACTTGGAAAAGCGATTTGCAAACGACTACGGATTAAAAGAACAGTATTGCGCGTTCATGGATGAATATTTAGAAAAGCAACACATGGAAGAAGCAAAGGACACTGGCAAAGGGAAATACTATATGCCCCATCAGCCAGTAATTAGGGAAGAAAGCATAACCACCAAGTTGCGAGTAGTCTTCGATGCTTCTGCGAAAACCACCAATGGGAAAAGTCTAAATGACATCCAGCATGTAGGGCCTCACTTACAAAAAACTATAATGGAAATAATAATGAAATGGCGAAGCAATAGGTACGTGCTAACAGCTGACATAGAAAAAATGTATCGGCAAATCAATATAGCTCCAGCTGACCAAGATTATTTACGCATTTTATGGAGGGACGATAGAAATAAGCCAATAAAGGAGTATAAAATGACGACAGTCACATATGGCACAGCATCGGCCCCATTTTTAGCAACACGAGCATTGTTAGAAGTTTCAAAAAGATGTCAGGATAAAGAAATTGCTGAAATAATAAAGCAAGATTTTTATATGGACGACTTAATGACTGGGGCAGGAACTATAGAACAATGCATACACATTCAGCAAGAAATTACGAAAGAACTAAATGAATACGGGTTTCATTTGCGGAAATGGGCAACGAACAACGACAAAATTAAGAAAGCACTCCCGTGTGTGGAAGAAGACAAAATGTTTGAAATAAAAGACGAAGAAACTATAAAAACATTAGGCTTGAAATGGAATCCGAAAAAAGACGAATTTTCATTTAATATTAATATAAATCTATCACAAACGGTCACGAAAAGAAAAGCGCTATCAACATTAGCCAGAATTTTTGATCCATTAGGATGGCTAGCACCAGTGACAGTGGTGGCCAAACTATTCATACAAAAGTTATGGCTGTCACAGTATAAATAGGACAGCAAGCTTGATGAAAAAGTAGCAGATGAGTGGAATAGTTTCCTAAAAGATCTACCGCATGTGAAGGAGATTACAATACCAAGATGGTCAAATGCAACGGAAGAAAGATTGGTCCCAAAATCAGAAGATTTAAAGTTCGAAGAAAAATATGATTTTGTCGGTGCTGAGACATTTACTTCTTCTTCTATTACTATACAAACACAATTAGGAATTTCTGAGGAAACAGACACCAAAGAATGTCACGATAAATTATCCTCAGTCCAATGTATAGAAACCCCTGAGCTCGTAGGTGCAGACTTCGTCCAATTAACGAATGAAAAAGTAATTTCAAAATCACAATACAAACAGGCAAATTTAAAGATCGAGAAAATGTCCAATTCCACTGTACAAGCAGCACAAAGTGTGTCTGTAAAAAAGACAACTGCAGTTAAGCCAAATACTGTTGGTTTAAAATTAGAAAAACCACAATTTCACCTTATCCCTCTGGCAAGTCCTCACTTCGGAGGAATCCAAGGAACGGGGGTAGATTCAGTAGATTCAGTAAAAAATTACCAAAACAAAATAGTAAAAGAACGCACTCTAACGTACGAGAAAATAAGTACGTCACTAGTGCAAATCAAGGCAATACTGAACTCCGTGCCACTGTACTGTAGGTTAGACAGTAGCATTGAATTAGAGAACAGTTTAAAGCCAGCACAATTTCGAATTCACGAACCGCTTTTCGAAGGCATAGATCGGAAATATAACAAAGGGATTTCAGTATTGGACCGATGGAAATTGGTACCAAGCAAGAAAATCCGTTTTTGGACAAAGTGGAAAGAGAAATACAACTTGATTCTTGGATGCAATTAGGAGTATAAAATTTATAAGCATTATGGCCCGTCGCAAGATGTTCACAAAAGTGAACATAGTTTTAGTCGCCAGCGATAGTTAGGTTTGCCCTGCGCAAGATGTTCACAAAAGTGAACAAGAGCTCAGAAGTTAGCATAGGGAGCAGAAGCAGTAGGTAGGCTAAACAACAAATCTCGGTCTAAGAATAGCCGGATGCAGCAGTGGTACAGACCAACGCATAGTAGATAACAGAAAGTGCATATGCAAATAGGACCGCGACAGCGTTTAAGGGTGGGTGCACACTGCGTTTAAGAAAGGCTTGAAATATACATATGGAGGGGAAATCCACTTGACACCGTTAGGATAGAATAAGACAAAAAATGTAAAATTAGAGTAAGTACAATGTTTAGAAAATAAGAAAGAGTAAAATATTGAATTATTAGTACATAAGGAAAAACCTAGTAAATAAGACAAAAACTGTATAAATACTGAAGGAATTTCAGAAATAAAATCAGAATGAAATTGGAAATTTAAGCATTGGTTTGTTTCCTTTTTTGTTCTCTCAGAGACGCTCTACACGGGATAAAGTGTAGCCTCTGATAGTGAATAGTTTCTAGCTGTATAGCAAGGAACTATTTACAAGAGGTAAAATCGATCAAAAAATTTGAATTCTCTTTTTTTTTTAAATTTCTATAATTATTCTAAGCATATGTACAGAGTATTTCAAAGTCGGGACACCCGACTTTAGCTTTTTTACTTGTTTTGTTGTTACTGCTTTGCACAGGCACACAGACACACACAAAAACACACATACACGCATAGACACGCATAATTATTCTATACATATGTACGGAGTATTTCAAAGTCGGGACAACCGACTTTAGCTTCTCTACTTGTTTTGATTATATTTGATTGACTTTTTAATATATTTTCCATTTTATTTATAGTTCACAAAATTATATAAAAAGTCAGCTGTGCTTGCATGGAGACGTGTTTTTCTATCGCTGCGCCAAAAATTTATATTTTGTCAAGTTTTGTACAAAAATGTACGTACACAGTGCAAATAATTGCGAGAAGTACATGTACGTTCTTCACAGAAACTGTTAGTGTTCAAATAAATTAAAGGAATCTTTAAAAAATTCACTAACACTCACGACTTTAAGGATGGCCGCCATTCAGAGGCCATCTCGTCAAAGATAATGGCAATGATAAGTCTGCGTTTTGAGGAACAGGCCAGCCTCAACACTGCCAATATGGGAGATGCTGAGAAGCGCATCCTAAACGCTGCTGGAGCGTTTCAACGTATGGCTGTAGAAATGAAACAGCTACATGATAGGGTGGATCAGCTTCATGGGCGGGTAAATAACACGGAGCGCGGGGTCGGGGTGCTCTCCTCATTAAGGGAGCCGGTTGGAGTGTTGGAGGCGATGCTCGCTGCGCAGCTCAACGCCAATGCTGCCTTTGACTTGCGCATACACGGAGTCCCACACATGGAGGGCGAATATGTGCGTACTTTTTGCAACACCCTCTGTTTCGCCATAAACACTACACCACCGCCTAGAATACGGGAAATTGTTCGTCTAAGGAATAAACAGGTATCAGATGTCGATCCCGATATTATCATAAAGTTTGAAAACTTAAATGAAAAAACCACGTTGCTGAAGGCAGCCGCAGCTCACCGTCATCAAAACAATAAAACACTAAGCTTTCAAATGCTGGGCTTTAACTCTTGTAAAGAAGTTATTTTTCTAGCTGGGGTATGGCTCATCTGTCCAGGGTTCTTTTACAAGAAATTTGTAAATTTGTGACGGGACCGTGTGACAAGAGGGACTCGATGCTCACTATAGGGTATCAGTCGCTGCGTGGCTGCTGTTTTGGCGTTATGTCTGCCGGCTCATGTGCTACAAATATAACTTCCAAAACTTCGTTGGTCGAGTGGACCATTTCATAAATCGCGGCTCATGCACTCGTTATATGAAATGTGTCCACTGTAGCCGCTGGCGCAGGGGGATGCCGGCTAAATATAACAATCAATACTTGCTTGCTTGCTTTTGTAGTCACACTATACATATATACCGTCTCAAGGCTGGTATATATGTAAGTCATAGCGATGGAGGATTTCTGGGTGAAATAATTAAACGCGCAATGAAATATTACTCACAATGGCTTTTATTTCTGGCACGTATCTTGTGGGCCCTACTTTGCACCACGCTTATTTCTTCAGATTCTTCATTCCTATTTAATTACCTCGGTCAACTTAGGTTAGCTCCTGTGTTTCGCTGCTGGTACTCGTCGCGTCGCACGTCTATCGTTTTGAATGGTCGCCGGAGAAGAGCGCGAGGCACGTCTGCTCGGGTTTGCGGTACACGGAAGAAGAGATCGAGCTTCCGTTCTCTTCTTGGCTTGTAGCTTCGTGCGGTGTGACCATTTCTCTCCTACTTCAAAATACCTATCGTGCGCGGCGATGCCAGCTTGCTTGCTCTTTGTCCCTTTCAAAGGGTCGCTGATTTAAAACTCTAATCGTGTACAGCGTGGTGAAATACAATTGAATCTTAAGTCTTGTAACAGTGTAATTGGCAAATAACAATTGGTATAAAGGAACTTCAATGTGCAATAATGTAAAATAGGGTGCAATATTCAATATGAAATCTTAGTGCTAGTAACATAACGTGCAATAGTAGTGGAATATAATAATTATATTAATAATTTGCGACGCAGAATTTCGCTGCGTTACACTCTCCAGCCCCCATATACATTAATGATCAGCTAACAAGAGATAATTATTGTATATAATCTTTAAAGAGGCGATAAAGCTTTAAAAACAGAAACGCCTTGTTGCTGTGTTCTCACGTAGAGGCATACTGCACGTGAAGCTTAAGGAGAACGAGAGTGCCTTTGCAAAGCAGGGACAAGCTTTTACAGCTCGCTCACTATAATGAGCGTGGATTTCGCTCTCCCATTGCCTGTAATTCTGCTTTGAAACATAATCTAGCTTTTAATAATAATATTGAATATTGAATATTGGCTTTCTTGTAAATGTAAATGTAAATGTAAATATATCTATAGTGTATAGATCATCTGTTAGTGCTTTTGATCGCTGCATCCTTGCAAGATAAGATAAGATGACTTAAGATATGCTTCCACAGCGAACAGTCATACTATTATTCGGGTTCTATGTAAGCAAAAGAAGGGCCTTCATATTTGTCACCTCAACGCACAAAGTCTAGTGAAAACAAGAAAGGAATGCTAAAGTCGAGCAGGCTCACTCTTAAATACCCTGTACCACCCCACCAAAAAAGGAATTAAATTATTTAAATTAATTTAATTAAATTAATTTAATTATCAGAAAAATGAAAAAACTCGTCCTTTCTCGGGCGCAGGAGAATCTGTATACCAAGTTTGGTATACAGCTGGTAGCTCTTATACTTTCTGAGATCCTTGCGTTCATACAGACAGACGAACAGACGGACATGGCTATATCGACTCGGCTTGTCATGCTGATCAAGAATATATATACTTTGTGAGGTCTGCCACGCCTCCTTCTGAGTATTCCATGTATACTTGCACAAAACTAATATACCCTTTGGGTACAGGGTATAAAAATGGACGAGTTTAGATCTTTGTTTTTCAATTATAATGTAGATGTAGTGTGTGTGTCAGAAACGTGGTTTGTCTCTTGTCTTAATGATCAATATGTACTTGTATGTTGTGATGGTTATAATGTTTATCGTTCTGACCGTGAGGGGCATGCGGGGGCCGTGGCCATATATGTAAAAAATAGTTTTGCTAATGTCAGGCCGCAAAAATATTGAAAGCATCCTTGTCGGATGTACTTATAGACCGAACAGACACACGGATTACAGTGACTTTATGAATACCTTTTCCTCAATGTCTATAAAATATAACAATATTGTCCTGGCTTAAGATTTTAACAGCAACATGCTAATCGAGCATCACCTAAAAGATGATATGATCTGTTTTGGCATGAGACTGGTAAACACTATTATACCTAAACATACGTAATTTTTGTTAATGACACCAATAATGCGATTCTATTTGACCAGCTCTCAGCACCAGCTTTGTCCAAACATGATATGCTTTTTTTGACTTATGATATCTACCTAGATCAAAATAACCATACAATTACTTATAGGGAGTTTAAGAATATTGACAATAGGCTACTCTTTAAGTACTGTGATACCATAAACTTTGACGAAATATATACAAAACCCACAGTAGACGAGTCGCTTGAACTGAAGTTCTCGAAAATGCCTACGTGAACCATACTTCGCTACTAAACTGTGATATTAGTTTTAGTTTTATGTGTGTACGCCAATGTGATATTCTAGATTCTATCGTCAAGGTGTGGTCCAATGTTGGTCTCGATAATATAATAATTCAAATGACTTAAAACTATAATTTAAATGACTTAATCTATAATGCCCCGACAGGCAAAGGCGGCAAGCGATGAATTGCCCTCTTAAAGTCTCCCGCCTTCGTCCTTACTATTGCCACACGCACTTTTCCATCTGTACCTTTTATCGTCTCTTGGACGACTCCCAGCAACCCCTGCTGAGGCGGCGCGTTGTCCCCGTGGACGAGCACGACTGCTCCGGTCTCCAGATTTGGCCGACCTATTGCCCACTTTTGGCGCTGCTGCAGGCTCAGCAGGTAGTCTCTGGACCAGTCTGCCCAAAACCGCTGCTTGATGCCTGAGATCAGCTGCCAGCGTTGCAAGTAGGTCAGCTTGTCGTCTCTCACGCGTTGCCCTGATCCGGCTGGCAGCGGCACGCGCGAATAATGTTATGTTTGTGCAGGGTTTGTTACACGAAAAATGAACATGTCTTTATTTAATTTCAGGTATTCACAATTATTGTATACATTAATGTTAAATATTTAGTTTTACTGATCTGAGTCGTATTTGGAGGTGCTTAACCCACGACTTTATATGACGTATTTGGGCAAGGTACTCCACGACTTTTCGCTCTGGTTGCCGATCTTCTACTACTTAAAACGTTTCTTATCTCTCTACTTCGGAGTCATTATCAGCTTAACAAACATTATGTTACTTCTCCCCCATTTAGTTAGCGATACACCTGGATCGGTTTTCTTATCTTGCGATGGAAACATAATGTTTGTTATTTTAATGCGTTTTTGTATCTAAAACAAGTATTTCTAACTTACAATATGCATTTTAAATGTGTACAATCATAAAGTTCACCTTAATATTTAAATAAATATATGTATTATTTATATAATAACAATGGCGTGTTTTAATGATTATTAAAATGGAAAAATCAAAAGGGTAATTCATTTAAATTTAATTTCATATTGAAGTACTTTATATATACATAGTTTTTTATACCCTGTACCCGTAGGGTAAAAAGGGTATATTAGGTTTGTGCCAAGTATGTAACATGCAGAAGGAAGCATCTCCGACCCCATAAAGTATATATATTCTGAATCAGACGAGAGAAATCGATCTAGACATGTCCGTCCGTCTGTCCGTCCGTCTGGATGAACGCAAGGATCTCAGAAACTATAAAAGCTAGAATAACCAAAGTTGGCATCCAGATTCTCCTAGGTCCGAGTAAGGAGTATTTTTTTTAATTTCCCCCCCCTTCCCCCGCTACAGAATTTCGTCAATAGCGTCCACATTTCAAGTGCTACCCAAACCAAACTTTGCACACATCATTTATATATAATTGTCTACTGTTATTCAATTCGGTCAATTCTAAGAAAAGTTATTAGCAAAACAAATTCTCGCCAGTACAACGCCCACCCCCCCCCCCCCCCCAAACTGCAGCAACAAGTTCGCTCTTCTTCTTCCTCTTTTTGCTGCTGCTATGGGCGCATATAACTCAGTGACGGAAGTTTACCTGGGTACAGGGTATTACATTGTCGCGCTTGCTCGACGACTCTCTTGTTATACATGTTGTTTTAATGTTCTTATTAACTGTGTACTTCCATTTGTGCTTCTTCTATAGGAATATCTGTATACTTATATGGTCTTTTTATGTTTGTTGAATGAATATTATTAAGTTTTGAGTATTTATATTTTGGTTCTTCCTTATGCCTAACTGCTTTATAGTTCTTTATAAAACCTTGGTCTCTATTTTCCACATAAACCTCCCTATTCGAATTAAGTTTTTCGATTTTTTTCAATTTTGTTGTTATTAGTCGGTCAAAAACTTTTCCTTTATCTATTTTATTGCTTAATACTAATTCTGGTGTTGTCTGGATACTACTATGTATTCTTGTATTATACGACCTTACTGCCAGTTGTATTATTCTTCGTTTGGATTCTGTGTTTTAATAATGCGAAACTTTTCTGCTAACGAGCTATGAAATCTCTCTATATCGCTGTTACCTGTGTGCGAATTTGGTTTGGTCAGATGCAACTCGATACCTTCTCGTTGCATTAATTCCTTTATATGTAAATTATTAAATTCATTGTCAACAATGATTTTTTTTGGAGATCTTACTTTTGCAAAGTGTTCTTCTAATACTTCAACCATACTTAGAGCGTTTCTATCATTAAGATTGTATACATATCCAAATTTTGAAAATTTATCAATTATTGTCAAAAAATGCGTTTTCATAATAGTATAAGTATGTGCATGTAAAATTACGCCGATTTCTTTTGGGGTTTCTGTGAGCTAAAATTTTTCTTCTACTGGGTTTCTGTCATATTTGACGAGCTGGCATGTTTGACAATTATTAATTACTCTACATTAACATTAACAGTTGTCGGTAATATATTTTACATTTCAGACTTAGATACGTTTCGTTTATTCCTGAATGAGTGCTCTCACGTGTATGATAAAGGGAAATGTGTTTGATTAGCTCCTCTTCTATATCTACATCTTTTGCTCTATACACACATTTTATAAAGGTGACGGCTTTACTGTTACAAAAGAGTTCTCTTACAGCTTCCTGAAATACTTGTATATTGTAGAGTCTGTCATTTAGTTCTAAAAATATTCCTACTTTACCTTTTAATTGCATCTTTTTTAATACTTCTTTGCAGTTCATTAATTCACTCTCTTCTATGTAATTTATTCTGTGTTTGTGTTTTATTTCTGTACTTGATGTTTTATTTTTTACCAAAATTATTTGTATATTATATTTATTCACAATTTCTTCTTTAATAACAATATAATCCTGCAAATTTTCTTCAGCTGAATGTACAGTACCTACTGTAGAGTCTTTATCTGACTCGCAATTTTCCGATTCCATGTCCTCTTCTTGAACGTTTACTTCTAACAATGTTAGGAATTCTTGATAAGAAATCTGCAACTTTGTTTTGACTGCCTTTTATGTATCCAAATTTATAGTTAAAAGCGTTTAATGTTGCTAACCATTTAGTATGTCTTTCAGATAAATCTTTTCCATTATGTTTTGCAACTAAATATTTTAATGGCTGATGATCACTTAGGATTGTGAAAGATCTTCCATATAAATAGGGATGAAAATATGATACTGCCCATACTACAGCTAAAAACTCTTTGTCAATTGCTGAAAAGCTTTGTTCGTATTTATTTAATGTTCGCGAAATGTAACAAATAGGCTGCGATTCCTGTGTAAGCACTGCGCCCAACGCGACATTAGATGCATCAGTTATTAAAATAAATTCCTTTTCAAAATTGGGATACACAAGTATTGGGTGTTGTGTAATCATCGATTTAAGTTTCTCAAATGCATCTATGTAATCGGGTCCGTTTTAATAATTTTCGTGCCTTTTTTTAGATATTTTATCATAAGATAAGCTACTTTAGAATAATCCTTTATAAATTTCCGATAATACCCTGTCACTCCAAGGAAACTTTTAATTTGTGTTATTGTAATAGGTAATTTAAGATTTTTTATTACTTTAATCTTATCTGGATTTGGTGCAATGCCACTTTTAGTAAGAATATGACCTAAGAAAGGAGTTTCTTTTCTCATAAATTTACATTTTTCAATTTGTATTTTTAAATTATGTTTTTCTAAGGCATACAATATTTCTTTTACGTTTACGATGTGCTCTTCGAGTGACGTACTGAATATAAGTATACCGTCCATATAGTATATACTACACAGTTTCGGTTTATAACGTTTCGAAGTACATTATTCATTAGCCTTTGAAATGTTGCAGGTGCGTTTTTTAAACCAAAAGGCATCCGAACAAATTCGTACAGACCAAAAGGGGTGACAAAAGCTGTCTTATGCCTATGTTCTTCTTTGACCACTATTTGATGATATCCTTTGGCCTGACTGTTGAGTGAAAGTTTTTTGAAAATTATTGTTGTAATAATTTTGTCTACCATTATTGTTATTTTGGTTGGTAGTAGGTTGTGTATAATTTTTGTTGAAAGTCTTATTTTCATAATTATTTATTCCTTGATTGATAAGCTTGTTGATTAGCATTGTTGATGTGATTTTGTTTGCTTTTGATTTGGATATTTACATTATTTTTACTCTCAAAAATACGGAATTCGCTTTTTATACAATTGTTTTCAAAATTCGCTGTTTTTAGTTCTTCAATAATATTATCTAATTGTGCCATGTTTCTGATTGCATACGCTAAAGTACCCTGAGATATTCTTTTAATTTTATTAACAAGTAGTGAGTCTACGCCACTCAAATCAACATAACAATTATTCTTGTAATAAATTTCCAATTCATGTTTTAAGCTTCTAAATTGCTTAACTTTTTCAAGTAACTCACTTACGCTACTAGCCCTGACCTTTCCAATATTTTCATAAAGCTCCTCTGGTTGGACAGCCGGACGATAAAGACTCCTCAGTTCATTCTTTACGGCCTCCCAGTCATCGTAGTTTTCCAGATGCAATAATGCTGATTTAGCTTCTCCTTGAATCTTCTCCAAGTAAATAGTTGCTACTGCTAACCTCTTTAGCTCGGGATCCTCAATGCGATTGAGATAGTACTCAGCTGCATGTATAAATGCTGCGACGCTGCCTGAATCTCTTCCCGAAATAGGTGTGAGGTGCTTTACCTCTCTTAATTGACGTTCACGTTGGCTCATCATCTCTCGCATTGACGATGCTTGCAAATTAACAAGAACTCTAAGAGAGTTTTGAGTTTCGTTGATTGCTTGAGCGAAGTTTTGCATTTGCTCTTCCATGTTGATAACGAAATCGTTGTTTTAATTTTTGTCTCTAATTTATTTCTTTATCACTTTAAAACCGCTATGCTTACCTTAGTGCTACACATTCCCTTTTGCTTTATTTTCATATGTATATTTTTTCGGCGTAAGGTATGTACATATGTACAGCCACGTTTTTTCTTTCGAGCTCAATAGTAATTGTGTTAATTTATGCATTTATAACAACAATATTTGTTACTTTTATTGTTCTTCCACTGCACTAAACTTTAATTAGGTTCGATTAATTAGCAGTTTAATGTTTCCGTTGACTTTTGCTAATTACCACGACTGCGCCAATAATGTTATGTTTGTGCAGGGTTTGTTACACGAAAAATGAACATGTCTTTATTTAATTTCAGGTATTCACAATTATTTTATACATTAATGTTAAATATTTAGTTTTACTGATCTGAGTCGTATTTGGAGGTGCTTAACCCACGACTTTATATGACGTATTTGGGCAAGGTACTCCACGACTTTTCGCTCTGGTTGCCGATCTTCTACTACTTAAAACGTTTCTTATCTCTCTACTTCGGAGTCATTATCAGCTTAACAAACATTATGTTACTCGCGTTCCGCCTACGAGTAGGTGAGCTGGAGTTATCACCTCGCCGTCGTTAGGATTTGCTCCGTCCATCACGATTGGCCGCGAATTGAGGATGACCTCCACCTCTACCAGGACGGTTGCCAGCTCGTCCTGCTTGGCGCTTCCTATTGCCTTGAGGAGGAGTCCCTTTGACGACTTTACGGCCGCTTATCATAGGCCGCCTAAATGCGGCGTTCGAGGGGGAATAAACTCGAAAGTTATTCCCTTGGTGGCAGAATACGACGTGATTGCATCCTGGTTGCTGATAAACGTGGTCCGAAACTCCCCCAGCAAGCGCGCTGCACCCACAAAGTTGGTGACATTGTCGCAGTAGATTCGACTGACTGCTCCGCGGCGACCCACAAACCTGGAGAGACACATAATAAAGGATTTAGTAGATAAATCGGAAAGAATATCAATGTGCAATGGGCAATTGGTAAGGTGCAAGTACCGCAGATATAAATTACCAAATCGCCATCCTTTTGGCATGAGTAATGGGAATTTCGCATTGTGGGGCAACGCTTTGAGTAAACGGTCGCCAACTCGTACCAGCATCAAAGTTCGCTTTCCATACTGATAAGGACTCAGAAATTAATTAAGCTTCTGGTACGACGGTTGCAGGATTACCGACTTGTCCAATTTGACTATTTCGGCTGCAAAAGCCGTATGCTAAACTACGTGCACAATGGCCAAAAATGCGAAGTGCAATTCAACCGAAGTTGGTACAAGTGATTTGTGTCCTGACCCCTTTGAGTTTATAAATCGGAACATGTACGACACTATGCGGAGAAATACGACGACGACCCTTCAATTAAATCCAAAATTGGATTTGAAGCATTATCGGCCGCGATGAGAACCGTCGCATTCTTCCGCTTCTCCAGCACTGATTGCTCTTTGGTCAACTTAATGTGAGAATTAGTTGGCCAAAGGTTCTGGTCACATTGTAAAAACTTTGGACCACCAAACCAATGTAAATCAATCAATTCTGCAGTGGTATAACCACGCGAATCTAAGTCAGCTGCAGTCGGTACATGGCGCCAAGTGGCGTCTGATGTCAATTCCTGTATGGTAGCAACTCTATTGGCGACAAATGTATTCAAATGTGAAGGATGAGTTTGCAACCAATGCAGGACTACCTCTGAATCAGACCAAAACACGATTTGATCAATAGGCACATGGAGAAGATGCCGAACTTTCTCCCACAAATTTGCGACCAAGTGTGCTGCGCACAATTCTAAGCGTGGCACCGACTTTGTTTTCAGAGGCGCTACCTTCGACTTTGCAATCAGCAAATGCACAGATACTGTGTGAACCTGGCATTTGGTGACGCCGACATATCGGGGAGTGCATATCGCCTCAATTTCATGAAATGACAGCAAATGGTCAGAGAATTTGATCATCCCAAGTAGATTTGTGAAGCCAAATTTCTTGCATCCGAATTTTTGGTCGAGTGATAATCGGACAAAGTAGACCAAGCGGATTGTACAATCTGGATATAAACGATAAATTCGAATGCTTGGTGGGGGCAATATCTATCGATATGTTTGATATAGAATATTTATTTGCTTCTCATCACCCAACGACATTAGCGATTCATAAATTGTCCTTACATTATCTATTAAGGAGCGCAAAGATGAAGCAGAAGGCCCTTGCATTTTGGGCAAGTCGAACAGCTTGGAAACGCTGTCGAAAACAATTAGGCAACTATTGTCATAAACTCGTTTTAATGCAGCTAGCGCCTTTGGATAATTGGCATCAATCACTTGATCTTTTTCCAAACAAGATAGTAAGTGATTAAATTTTTCTATATTTGTCAGAGATGCGTCATGGTCAACCAAGTTTTCGAACAGAGCAATGAAATTTTTGTACTCCGAATAGTCGCCACTGAATTTTGGAAGTTTCATCGACGGCAGCTGCTTGCTATGGTAACCTGATCCAAACATTGTAGTTTGTCAGGCTATCCCTATGAGGCTTAGGCCGAACACCTTTACTCATGAGCAGCGTTTCCGTCGCGACGCACAAATTTTATAAATCTGCTCTTGAGGTTCAGGCCGGATCAATTTGATCCAACTCTTCCTGCAGATTGCTCTATCAATATACCTGGCTAAAATTCTAAGCCGGCTCTCCATTTCAACTGACTCAATGGGCTTAGTGGAATCTTTTATGCGTTCTATGTCTCTGACAACATTTGTATGGGATTGCAATAATGCATCGAACCTGCTTGACTCCAAATCATCCGACAGCTTGCCATAGGTTTTCTTGGTCCCTGAGCTGTAGAGACTATGTAGACGCAGGCTCCACAAGCGCTCATGTTGGTATCGCTAAAGCCATGGACTTCATTAGTTGCGTTAGGAATGAGCACCAGCCGTAGAAAAGTGAGCTTTGGCATACGTTTAAAATTTGAGCAGAAACTAATCGAAGTGCTTGGTCTAAAGGTGAGAGCGAAAACAAAAACTGATCGGAAGCCGGATCCCAGACCAAGCCCAATGTTTTGGTGATGTCGCTACCATCATCAAATTTTAGCAGCGATTCCTTATCTGCATCAGGGACACCTTGCAGTACTGCAGAGTTGCTTGAGCACCATTTCCGCAATTTGAAACTGCCCGTCGACAGAAGATTACTCGTCAAATGCATGATCTCCATCACCTCCGGAACTGAACTGTCTCCAGTAATGAGATCATCCACATAGAAATCACGCTGAAGAATTTCGGCGCATTGTACATACTGCGAGAAACGAAGCAGGTTTTGTGCCGTATGTTACGGTATCCAACTTATAGACTTGCACTTCTTGCTGCGGTGTATCACGCCAAAGAATACATTGCAAGAAAGTGTCGGGCTCTGCCACCCTTACACAGCGATACATCGCTTGTGAGTGCAATTGCAAGCGAACGAAACCATAGCAATGTGTTGAAGAGCTTGCTTTGAATGGTGGGACATGCCATCAAAACTTCGTTCAATAAGTAGCCAGAAGTTGTTGCCGCAGATCCATCAAACACAACTCTGAGCTTCGTAGTTGTACTATCCTCCTTTAGGACGCAATGATGCGGTAGATAGTACTTGCATTTATCCCTTGAGTCAGTGCTGATAAGAGACATGTGATTCAAATCCTTGTACTCATTTATGAAGGCCGAGTTCTGGACCTTTAAATTGGGGCTGCTGTGTTTCGGAGGCAGCCGCACAGAATACTCGCCACTAGGTAGGCAAACAACGTTGGCCTTAAAATTCGCTTCGCACTCCAACTCCTCCTTGGTAGGCAGCATTTCCGTGTCGATGCAGATCTCCAGCTCCCAGAATCTGCATATGAGTCTTTCTATGCGAACATTCGACTCTGTTTCCTAATCTGCTACAGACTGAAATGAAAAGAGTGCTGATTTACGGATTTGTGAACCACCTCCTGTTATGATCCATCCCAGGCAAGTCTTCTGAATCACCGGAAATCTGGGAACCAGTTTGATCTGCCCAACGCAGAGCAGTCGAAGAACAGTCTGGCGCCGATCAGCATGTCAACTTGTTGCGGCCTGTTGAAGCTAGGATCAGCCAAACGAATATTAGATGGAATTTTCCAACCGACCGAGACTCCAGACTAATGTCAACCGCGAATCCATTCGAAATGAAATTTTCCTCACCAAGGCCAGTGACGCAAGTTGTTGTTTTCACTTTGAAGCTGATGAACAAGTCGATAAGTAACTATATGCACCTGCGATATAGAATCGAGCAAGGCACGACAAGGTACCAATGTTCCAGCGCGACTCCTCACGTTGACAACGGCGGTGGCGAGAAGCACAAAATCAGGGCTGAGATTCTGGGCTGAAATGGGCGAATGCGGAGATGTGGCAGTCATGATGCTTGGAAATGACGACGATGTTGGCAATTACGTTACTGCTTGCTGAGAGGAATCAGAAACTTGGGCATCAGATGCAAACACGTGCGCTACGGATCCTTCAAAATGCAGAAGGCTGTGATGTCTTGCACCGCAGACTCTACAGGATCGAGCCTTGCAGATTCTATATTGATGGCCTTTTTGGAGACAATTGAGACAGAGGGAAAGCTTTCTGGCCTCCTTATGGCGCAGAACTGACGACAGATTTGCGAATTGGGAGCAGGTGTGTATTGAATGGCCCGTGGTATCACAAAATACACAGACTTTCGTACTAGGGTTAGTAGCAACAAAAGACCTTCTATTGTTGTTAGTATTTTTGCTACTCTTTCCCACCTGCCATCCAGAATTGTACACTGCGGTAGCCTGTTCACATATTTTCCAACTTCTGACATCGCTTTTCCAGAAATGAAGTGAACTGTTGTAGCGTCGGAGCCGTGTCAAATGGGACAGTTTCTTCTCATTTGGTCTGAGTCGCATTGTCTAATCTCTGCAGCAGCGTATGGATGATGACACAATCGGCGATCTGCTCCGAATTTCCCATTCCATGTAATGCCCGCACGTGCGCGTTCAGCTTGTCCGAAAACTCTCGCAATCTGGCAGTCGCACCAACATCAACCTTCTTTAGCCCCAGAACCTCAGCAATGTGTGCCTGAAATATAAGACGGCGGTTATTAAAACGTCGATTCAGCAAATCCAATGCCACTGTATAATTTTCCGTCTATATCTCTAAAGAGCGAATCGCATCTAATGCATTGCCCTTGAGACACGAGTGTAAATGCTGCAGATTTTCCACTTGGGTTAACTCCAAATCCTTGTCGATCATTGTTGAAAAGAGCGACATAAAATCAGCATAATCCGTGTAACTTCCGCTGAATGAAGGCAACTTTAGCTCGGGCAAGCGAGACCGATTTTAGACCACCACAGTTTGAGTCCGTAACTCTACTTCCAGCTTGGCAGCTACAGACGCGGATTTTTTGTCAAACTCCTCATGCAGAATGAAGCTATTGTCACCACAGTCGAACTCCTCCAAACTACCGAGCGCGCGGTTAAAATTAATCTTCTAATTCTCGAGCAGTTTTACAAGATAGAGCAACTCATCTTCTCTCAACAAACCAATTTTGTCATCTTTTAATTTGCATTCCATTACCTTGAGACTTTCACAAAGATATTCAGTGGGTCCATGTTCAATCTGACGCTCACACGGCGGTACAGATGAATCATCACCATCCATTATTAGTGAAGTACTCTAACACGAATGAAATGTAATGCACAACGAAACCACAAGTCTCGGTTTGGCAACGGCAGCAACAACAACAACACGCGATAATGCACTTCAAATGTTCGGCACCGAAAATTGTCACTCGCACCAAACACCGGCATATAAGCAAAGGCGAATGACCACACGGCGCTTGCTTGTACAAAAACTATGCGCTTTGTACAGTTTTATGTATGCTGATTCTGCAGCGGTATTTCTGTATGTATGCACACTAATTTTGCACACACTTAGTGCTTAGTTAGTACACCAAATATATGTATCGTTTTGGGCCACAAATTATGGCTTTTCAGGGTCACCGGTTTTTTAATGTAAATCACGTCGGGGTCACCAAAATGTTGAGGCACCGAGTTTTTTCGGTAGCCTTTTTTTATTCTGTGGGTTATCTGAAGCGGGCGTCAGACACGACAATTAAAACAACAACGATTTCTTTTCAAATGTACATATGTATATTTTGCCGCGCAGGTGCAATTATGTTCGTCTATAAACCGAATTAATATACACGAATTTAAGAGGCCACCAACTCAAATAGTTGAGCCTTTAAACAATATGCTCAAAAGTAGAAGTGCGTTGTCTCGTACAACAACACAGCGAGAAGCGTTAGATTGGGACGGCGAATCTAGGTCAACTAACTTCGATTGCAGCTGCACTGGCACCTGCAGCGACTAAGGAAAGGATAACAAAAGGAAATGTACAAAAAGAGCAATTATTGAGCGCGATCAAATCAAACATTATAAGACATTATATTATTAAACGTTTAGAGCTTCTTGCTTCGCAGAGCAAGGTACAATTTGTATATATGAATAATTATGCGTCTGCAGCGGAAGACTGCGCTGCCTGCGCCTGCTGCTTGACCAAACACATATATTTTTGGGCTTCTTTCGTTTGTGTTGTGCGCTAGACTTTGCAGCGCTTAAGATAATCCGGCTCCTCTGCCCGTCCACATTCTCACCACACCTTCGCTCTTCGGCCGTTCGTATTGCTCTCTGGCGCTCACACCCACACATATACACACAGAAAAACGTCTCGCCTGCAGCGAGCAGTACATTGGCAGCGTCAGTTTGAGCGCAGCTGAAACAATAAGCGTGTAGACTGACCGCCAGCTGTTCCTCTCCGCACCGTTAATGCATGTGCATACCCTATACGGACCGGGTGTTGCGATTTTTATGTATGCTTCTGCCCGTGCATTAAACAAGTAAAAAAGCTAAAGTCGGGTGTCCCGACTTTGAAATACTCTGTACTTATGCTTACAATAATTATTTTTGGAAAAAAAAAATAAGAAAATTAAAAAAAATTTGATCGATTTTACCTTTCTCGGTATTCGAACTCAAGTAAAGGGTATATAATTGCACATATACAAAGCAATTGCGTCTATGTGAGTGTATGTATGCCTATGCGCGTCTATTTGTGTCTGTGTAAGCATTTTCTCAGTTAACTAAACAGCAACATCAACAACAGCCGCGGGCAGCGCTGCAGCAGCGCTTGAGCAGCGCTGCAGCAGCAAATATATTTATGGCTATGGGGGTATGGGGGTATTTTCTAATTTTTAGTTCGAAATTCCAAGAATTACGGGAGTTAAAGAAAATCGCATTTGCGGGGGAGATGGGGAAGGGAGGGCAATTCCAACATATACATTTTCTGCGTATTCACACAAGGCACCTAAAATTTGGTGTTCCTAGGTCTTATAGTCTCCGAGATATAGGCGATTATACGAATGGAAAATCGGGAAAATCCCCATAGGGGGGAAGTGGGGGGGAAATCAAAAAAATAAAACAAACTCGTATAGAATACACACATAACGCATCTTTGTGCAAAATTTGGTGTCTCTATCTCTTATAGTCTCTGAGATCCAGGTGTTCATACGGACGGACAGACGGACAGACAGACAGACAGGGCTAGATCGACTCGTCTTGTCACGCTGATCAAGAATATATATACTTTGTGGGGTCTGCCACGCCTCCTTCTGTGTGTTACATACATGCGCACAAAACTAGTATAGCCTTTCACCCTTTGGGTACAGGCTATAAAAATGTTGGGTTACAAAAGCAAACCGCGTCAACAGCCCACAGCCCAAACGGTAAAAGCTAGGATGCTGAAATTTGGGCTCAAGTATCCTATCATGGTGTAGATGCGCACTAAGAAGGGATTTTGGAAAATTCGGGCTCCAAAGGGGGGAAACGAGCTCCAAAGTTTGTTTGAAAAATCCGCATTTTTCAACCGATCGACTTAAAACTTAGTTTCTAAAATCAATTAAAGAATACAAACAAAACTGCATACTCGGATTTTCGAAATTTGTGTTGGAGCTTGAATTATTGGGGTTTTAATATTTATTCACTATTTCAAATGAAAAGTTTTTGTTATAAATTTAGTCCGATCGATTTAAAATTTGGATAATGTAATCTACGTAACTAAATCTACAACTTTGCATTCAAGGATTTTCAAAATATGCATTTTACAAAAGCAGGCAGAACAAACAATACAAAATATCAAACAGTTGGGGACAACTAAGTATACATACACACACATACAAACAGCTGTTCGTGTAGTTGCGTGCAAACGATTGAAATAGCCAAAGCAACATGTGAGACACTAATGTGTGAATGTCCATACATATGTGCACATCTTTGTATGTACATATGTATCTACATATGTATGTATGTACATTCGTCTTGCACTGACAGAGCAAGAAATGTTAATTAATTGAAAATTATATAACATTTTTAACAGTAATTTTTTCTTTGTTTAGTGCATTTGGCATTAGTGTGTTCATTAATAACTTTATGCAGCAACAACAAATATCAAATAGTTGGGGACATCACATACACACACTCACACACAACAAGCAACAGTTCGTGTCTATGTGTGCGGTTCTCTACGTACGGTTGAAAAAGTAAAGAGAAACATACTTGTACATGTATGTATGTATGTATGTATGCCTGTGTATGAATATAGCATGTATGTACATTCGTATTAATGTATACATTGGGCAATCGAACACAGTTGTTTGATTGTAAAAAAAATAATGCTCTAAAAACAACAACAACTGCAAGTCATTAGCTCGCTCTTCTTCTTTCGTTTTGACCATTTAATGTTAATTGCAAAGGCAAAACGCCAAAATGTTACAGTTACCGTCGCTAGGCAACGACTGCGTAAGCGATAGTAAAGCAGAAACCGAATAACGGAGCTACGCATATTCTGCTTCGCATTGCGGGCAGATGTATGTATGTATATGATTTGTTCTTATTGATGTCAATAAATAATTAGATTTCATTATTTAAATATTCTGCTTATTGCATTCAAACTTCGATATTTTGATGGTATCGGTGCCAGTAGTTTTTGATCGTGGCTCATCGCTGCACGGCATTGACACGAGTGCCGTGTTTCATATTCCGAGTTTGTGCGTGGCCGTATTCACTCAATATGGCACGAAAAGACTCAAATGTGAATTTAAATTTGGACTCAAGTATCGTTTCATAGTATCCATCCTAGTGTAGGAGCACACTAAGAAAGGCTTTTGGAAAATTCTAGCTCCAACGGGGGGAAAACGAGCTTTAAAAAATATTAGTTATAGTGGTCATGTTCGTTTAACGAAATAGTTTGTCAAGAACAAAAATGTAACGGACTACTGAACAATTTTTTGTCAAGAACAGAAAATGTTCATTTAAATACCTTAAATGCCTTCCTACTGGTAACCTTTAAGGTGAAAACATATGGGTAGGTTATGCACACACAAAATAAATACAATTGGAAACATATTGAGCCGGGTTAAGACGGGCAATACCTGCTAGTTAAAATATATTTTCCTCGTTTTTGCCTGCGCAAAATATTTATATATTTTTAAAGCCTGTACCCAAAGGGTGAAAGGCTATACTAGTTTTGTGCGCATGTATGTAACACACAGAAGGAGGCGTGTCAGACCCCACAAACTATGTATATTCTTGATCAGGATGAGAAGACGAGTCGATATAGCCATGTCCGTCTGTCCCTTCGTCCGTCCGTCTGTATGAACGCAAGGATCTCAGAAAGTATAAGAGCTAGAATAACCAAACTTGGTATCCAGATTCTCCTAAGTCCGAGAAAGGACGAGTTTGTGTTTTTTTTTTCTGATGCACCCCTCCACTCCCCCGCAATTCGTGTTTTTTCTTATATCTTCCGTAATTCTCGGAATTTTGAAATAAGGCCATTGTTTCAAAGTTCCCGCTCACCCATGACGGCTTTGAGTCTGCTTGGGATAATCTAAAAGAGCAGTTCGAAAATAAAAGACTGCTGGTTAATAGCCAGCTAAACCTTTTGTTCGGCCTTTCCACAATCGGCCATGAGTCTGGAGCAGCTGTCAAAGGATTTCAAAAGCACCGTCCAAGGGTGTCTCACTGTTCTGGAACATTCCAAAGTCAACACAGAAAACTGGGACCCTATTTTGTGATTTTTCTGTGAACGCAAGCTTCCCAAGATCACCCGAGCTCTCTGGGAGCAATTCTTAAAAACTAAAACAGAAGTTCCAAAATGGGTGGATCTGAACATGTTTCTGGTTGGACACTACCGTACCCTTGAGGCAATGGACGACAAGAGGTCGGCGTTCAGTTTTCAGGACCAAAGCCATTCCAAGCCTCAGAACCATGCCTCAGAGCCATGCCATCCGAATGTGCCCTTGCTTTCTAGCAATGTCCATCACCGACCGGGTTTCTTGCATCAAACAGCAAAAGCCATACATTGCTGCATCGTGGTGCTCCTCCATCATCGACCCAAGATAGAACCATATCCACGCACGCTCTAGCTGCTGCAACAAGTTTCGGTATACAGTCCACTACTCTCAGTCCAAGATAAGCCTACTCTTCTTCATCGATCCCAGCTACAGGCACATCCACACACGCTGCTTCTACTCCAAATGAGAACATGCAGTCCACGTCTCCACAAGCGAATGTACAGAATTACTTCGCATCAAACATTCAAGGTGTACTTTTGGGCACCGCTGTAGTGAATATCTTTCACTCAGGCAGAATCCATACGACACGTGCACTGATCGATTCTGGATCAGAAGGCACCTTCATATCCGAGCAACTGCGAAATTCAATCGGGCTACCGTTCCAGATGATACAGGCCCAAGTATCCGGGCACAACCAAGTCATTTCAGGCGATGTTGACAAGCTGTGCAATCTTATGCTTGTTGTGCCTTCGAAAGCTGCAAATAGAGATTTCAGCCTTCGTTTTTCCCAATTTGGCAGGGAACCTACTGTCTTGTACGATCCAAATTTACCGCCAAAATTACAGTTGGCTGACCCTTTCTTCTTCCAAAGCTCGCCAGTAGATATTAAAACGACTAGAATTGACGCATTCGTCACAATGTTAAAGTAATAATGGATCCAAATAGGAATAACACACAAAATAGCATATCAAAAGAAATAAAAATCATTACAGTTAATGCCAACTGTCTTATAAAAACAATTAAAAAAGGTAAAGTCGGGTGTCCCGACTTTGAAATACTCTGTACATATGTTTAGAATAATATTAGAAATTAAAAAAATTAAGAGAATTAAACAATTTTTTAACGATTTTACCTCTCTCGGTATTCGAACTCACGTAAAGGGTGTATAATGGCACATATACAAAGCAATTGCGTCTACAAGTATGTGAGTGTATGAATATCTATGCGCGTCTATTCGTGTCTGTGTGAACATGTTTGCAGTCAACCAAAGCACCAGCATCAACAACAGCTGCATGCAGCGCTTGGGCAGCAAATATATTTATGGCTATAACTTCTTCTTATATCGGTCTATCATAGTGAGACTTGGCATACGGAAACATAATCACTAACAGCGGTAAAATTTGAGTTCGAAATTCCAAGAATTACGGGACTTAGAGAAAATTGCGATTTGCGGGGGAGAGGGGGGACGGTGGGAAATTCCAAAATACACACATTCTGCGTATTCACATAAGGCATTTTGGACTAAAATTTGGTGTCAGTAGGATATATGGTCTCCGATATATAGATGATTATACGAACGGAAAATCGGGAAAAACTCCATTGGGGAGGAAGTGGGGGGGGGGAAATCAAAAAAATAAAACAAACTTGCACAGCTTTCACACATAACGCATCTTTGTGCAAAATCGCAAATCTAATATACTCTTGTACATTTCATGTACAGAGTATAACAAACAGGAGAGTAGATCTGCAAAACTTATAGAGGAACATAATCCTGGCATAAGACATAGGCATAAGACATAGACATAAGTTATACGTTAAGAACTATAAAATCATTCGGCAACATAGAATTAACGCTAGTAGAGGAGGAGGCACAGCCATACTTGTCAAAGATACAATTAAGCACAAAGTACATACCAATCATGTATTAAATTCTCTTAAGGTGTTAGAAACATGCATAATTGAAATCCCGATGTCAAACAATAAAATTTTGTATATTATATCAGAAAACTATCCAAGTGGCAATAATAACGAAAACTTTGAAGAATATACAAGTATAGATAAACTGAAACTTGAAAATAACAAGCACTTTTAATCACGTAAAAGCAGGGGACCTTAATAGTAAACACACTGATTGGGGCAACAACTCAAATAATCAAAAGGGTAATATACTCAAACGCTGTAACCTATTTGCGTCGGATAAACCCTCTTTCGATAGAGCACAGTCCTATTTAGACATATGTCTGTTAAATACAAGATTACACATAAATTCCGAAAACGATACTACAAACTGTTTAAAAACATTGGAGTACGACAGCGAGCATTCTGTGGTATAAATAATTTTTTTCAAAAACTGCAACAAATATCCCCTTCAAATATTAAAAGCACAACAGCCAAGCAAATATGAGTACAAGAAAACAGACTGGAGGAAGTTTAGGAATAAAATAAGTATTCTTATGTCATCCCCTGCTCAGAGTTGCAACTTCAAAAAGCCAAATTAAAATTAATAAGAAAAACTAATATACGTAAACTTGAAAATATCAATAAACCAACGCTACGAGCAGAAGCTAAAAGAAATTAAACCTCAAGACTCTCAAAACATGTTTCTAAAGTTTAAAAAATTCTAAAAGGAAAAGTTGTCGATAGAAGTACCAATGTTAAAAATTCCTAATGAGCTAGAAAATCTATTAGAAATAGCACAAGTACAATCAGATCTCATTTTAAAAGATGATAGCACAAAGGACATGATTATTACGGATGATGAGAATATTTTGAATACAACATGTGTGTATTTCCAGTCAGTGCATTCTCCCAAGGAGAGCAACTCAGACAACCTCACTCAAAGGCTGGAGACAACATGTTTCCGTCGCTTTTCACAAATGAAAACGAATTCGAAACACAACAAACCAGGAAAATCACCTTCAATCCTACAAGGAAAGCCAACTCACTAAACATTGAGCAAGGCGAAAATTACTTTTTTCAATATAGCGACCTAAAATATATATTTTCTAGCTTGAGGAACAAACACTCTTCAGGGATAGATGAAGTACCAAACATAGCTTTGAAACACTTCCCAAATAGCGTTATACGTTAATGTTATATGTTATATGTTAAACAATGCATACTGTTGGAGGACAACACAATAATATAAGCGCTATTTGATATGTAAAGTAAAATCATTCACTTTAGTTAAGTAGCCCATCTGGCAACTTTATTGTTCTTCTGTTTTGCTTATGTTTTCACTCAACTCTTCTGCGAAAGAGAACAAACGCACTTATCGCTGCATAACGCATTATTAGCTATGCCTTTTTGTAACAAGACTCACTCGCATTACGGACTTGCATTGTATCAGTCATTTCGGCACGCACGCCACAGAAAATACACACATACACACAAACACCCTTGGCGAACCTTAAATTAATTGGGAAAAGTACAGCAGCATCATATCGGCTCAACAAAACATATATCAAGTTTATAGAATACCCCTCCGGAGCACGTCTGGAACACATACTTTCCTAAATATTGGAAAACAGCTAAACAGCTATTATCCAAAAAAGATAACGATCTATATAATATCCGAAATCTACGTCCGATAAGCTTACTACCGAATATAAGTAAAGTTTTCGAGATATGCGTTAACATGATATTCATAATAGGCAATTCGGATTTAAACATAAACACCCTACAATACATGCCATCAATTGCTATGTATTGTTAATAGTACTACATTATACATAATATGATAAGAAATTTTTAGTTAACTCGTCCTTTCTCGGGCTTAGAAGAATGTGAACACCAAATATGGTTATTCTAGGTCTTATTTATTTATTTATTTATAAAAAAAATCAACAAATTTACTGTCAATAAATAATTGGTAATATTAGAAAGTAAAATAAAAATATTTATAGTATTACATTATAAGTTAAACTTAAAAGATAAGAAAGCCTAAGGGAGAGCTATACAATGACGTCTATTAATGCCTCCGACACGTTGGGGGAATTTTATTTGCCAGTTGGCCAGCTATGCCCCGATTCACAGCCAAATGTGGTCAGAGACATTATAGACCTAACAAACTAAACAAATAGCAAGTAGAAGAGAAGAATTAATTCTACTTAAGAACTAATTAGAAAAAGTAAGGTGTAGAAAGAGGAAGAGGAAAAAGAAAAAAATAAGAGGGAAAGAGAGATACAAAGACAGAGAAAGAGAAAGAGGTAAATCTCCAACCCGGTGGGGGAAAATTTAAATGCCAGTCCGGCTAGCTATGCCCCGACTCACAGCAGAAGTGGTCAGAGATTTTCCCGAAGATAATTATAAAGAATAATCTTTACAGAACAGAGAGAGAGTTCTGTCGAAAGTAAGTGTGAAAGATCATTATAATTACTGCAAATGACCCGAAAACGATTGTGCAAAGCATATACTTTCTGAGATCCTAGCGTTCATACAGACAGACAGACAGACATGGCTATATCGACTCAGCTTGTCATCCTTATCAAGAATATATATACTTTGTGGGGTCTGCCACGCCTCCTTCTGCCTGTTACATTTTTCAGCTCGCGCAAACCTAATATACTCTTGTACATTTCATGTACAGCTGCATCGTTTAGAATTACACTTATAGATTAAGGTTTACACAGCTGCATACAACACTGTATTAGTTAAGATAGGCTAACCAATAGAATTACACGTCCTCATGTGGCACCCTACAATCTCAGCATGCGGACCATCCTTATTATAGATGTAAAGTTATGTTAAGTACAATATATTTAAATAATGATACAAATTATAACAATAGTTCAATTAATTCAGTTCAATTCAATTCAATATGATTAATATGTTCACGACGGTTGGCGTTGACAACTTCTTCGACTGACGACCATTAACGACGACTCTCTGCAACGACTGTTCTCTCTCGACTGCTTCTAACGACTGTTGATTAACGACTTGCTCTTCTCTTGTGTCTGTTGTCCCTCTGCTTTGTAGCTTTGTCGCTTTCGGTGTGTCGCCTGTTCGCCTGTAACTTGCCTGCTTACATTCGGCCCTCCTGATTCTCGTCATCTGTCCCAGATGACAACAGATTCTCGTTTTCAGACACATACCTCCATAACTTCATATTGTCATCGCTTGTAGCCGTAACATTTGGCCCTTCGACGTTTGGTGCTTTCTTGACTTTATAACGGCCGTTTCTCTTAGCCTTCGTTACCTCGTACGGACCCAGGAACTCTGTGGCTAGCTTGCGACCGGCAACAAACTGCGTTCTTTTTACTGCAACAAGATCGCCGACGCTATAGCCATGCTCTCGTTTACGCTTTTCGTCGAAATTGTGCTTATAGGTTCGTTGTGCATCTTTAATGTTATTTTTAACCAGCTGACGCAATTTTAGGTGCTCATCATCGAACTGCTTGATGTTGTCTTCATTTAGTATCTCCAAAATGCGATCCTCGACTTTGTTGTTCATCTTTGTACCAAACATGACTTTAAACGGAGATGCCTTTGTGCTTGCATTCATGTTTGATCATCAATCGACAATTTTGTGATGACTGACAAAATAGAACGATTATCTGCCCGTTCCCTCTGGCTACTCCTGTAGTACAACGCACGTGGTCAATCTGGTATTGGTTCAGAAACTCGCTGAATGCAACTGATGTAAATGCCGATCCTCTGTCGCTTACAATGCGCTTTGGAAACCCAAAAACATCAGACCAACTTTTTAGCTTACGTACGACTTCTTCTTGTCCAGTAGATTTTGTGGGAAACAGCCATACAAATTTTGAAAAAGCATCCACCATTGCGAAGATATATTTGTACTGTTTAGACGTCGCATCCAATGGCCCCAAGTGGTCAACGTGCAGCGTATGGAGGGGCGTATCTCCTTTGTCTATACAGTACAACAAGCCTTCCTGCTTTCCCAACTTTCTGTTACTTATTATGCACTTTATGCAATTGGCAACGAACTTTGCAGCTTTATGCTCTAAATGTGGCATCCACTACTGCTGTTGAATATAGTGCATGGTTTTTTGCGCTGCGAAATGACCAACTTCGTGAGCTTCTTGGATTACTTCGCGCTCCATCCCTTTTGGAACCACGAACAGTTAATTTCCGCTGACGCACTTGTAGTCTTGGTAGGGGCGTTCTTTAAAGACTTCTGCGACTGTCTATATGTGCTCATCATTCTGCTGCGCTTTCTTTAACTGAGGTAGAATCTCTGCACTAGCGACATAGCATGATTGTGGGTTGCGGCTGAGGTAATCAACATGTTTCATTCTATCACCTGAGCGGTGTTCAACATCAAACGTAAATTCTTGCATGTACAATATCCATTGCGCGACTTCCCTTGGTACATCGATCTTGGACGTTGTCTGCTCAAAGGCAATACAGTCTGTTACCAACTTAAACTGTATTCCTAAAATGTAGTGTCGAAATTTCTTCAGGGCGAGGTAAGCTGCTTTCACTTCTAGGATGTAACTGTGCCTCTTGCAGTCTGCATCAGACGTCTTCTTGCTCCAGAAATATACCGGGTGGAACTTGGCATCAAACTTTTGCAGCAACATCGCACCGAATCCGTCTTTGCTAGCATCTGTGTGAACTTCTGTTTCGGCATTTCGGTTGTAGATGTGCAAAATTGGCTCACTACTGAGAGCCTGTTTTAGCTGCTGTAGCGACTGCTTTTCTGCTGGACCAATTATAAACTCAGTATCCTTCTTTAGAAGATTCGTTAACGGGCGAGCCATGTGAGCGTACTTAGGAATGAATCGCCTGAAAAATCCGGTAAGCCCAAGGAACCGGCTTTAAAGTTATGCGGCTCAGCAAAATTAATAACGGCTGTAGTTTTCTCTCTTCCGGGCCATATTTTCCCATCTGCGACAAAATTTTCAAGAAAACTTATACGCGACTGAAGAAAGCTGCATTTTTTCCATTTTATTTTCAGCTTATACTGACCATCTTAGTTTTCTGCATACATTCGTCTGGTGTTTTGGCGTAGACAATAATGTCATCCATATACAACTGCATTATGCCTTCGTTGATCAGCTCTTGGAATATGTAGTTCACAAAGCGAATGAAAGCGGCTGGTGAGTTCATAAACCCAAATGGCGCTTTATTGAACTCGAAAAGGCCCTCTCTGGTTACAAACGCCGTGAAAGCTCTGCTTTCTTCTTCCACTGGTACGTGAAAGAACCCATTCTCGAGGTCCATGATGGTGAAGTATCTGGCAGCTTGAAGCTTCTCTAAGACCTCCTCCATTAGTGGCACAGGGAAACAATCGTCGAGTACCATCTTGTTCAGCTTTCTGTAGTCGACGCAAGCTCGCAGTGTGCCATCTTTCTTCTTCACAACGATTACTCTGCTTGCCACGTTCGAAGTTGACTTGCGCACTACACCTTGCTCAAGCCACTCGTCCACTTGCTTTTCACTGCATCTGATTTATCAGCCGATAGACGACTTGGCGAATGACGGAACGACTGGACAACTGTGTCCGGGACAATTTTCAGAGCTTCACTTTGGTTTATCTGGTGGCATCTGGGTGCTGCTTTCTATTAACTGCTCTACACTCTTCAAGAACTGAGGCGGAGCTGTAATAAATGGGACTTCAATAACATTGTAAATGCTTAGGTCATACTTATCGTCAGAGATCTGCTGCGCTTCAAGGGCCTCAAACGCATAGCCCTTTTCCAAAAAATAAAATAAACTCGTCCTTTCTCGGACCTAGGAGAATCTGGATGCCAACTTTGGTTATTCTAGCTTTTATAGTTTCTGAGATCCTTGCGTTCATCCAGAGGGACAGACGGACAGACGGACGGACAGACGGACGGACAGACGGACGGACAGACGGGCGGACATGTCTAGATCGATTTCTCTCGTCATGCTGATTCAGAATATATATACTTTAGGGGGTCGGAGATGCTTCCTTCTGCATGTTACATACTTTGCACAAGCCTAATATACCCTTTTTACCCTACGGGTACAGGGTATAACAATAGTTTAATTAATTCAGTTCAATTCAATTCAATATGATTAATATGTTCAAGACGGTTGGCGTTGACAACTTCTTCGACTGACGACCATTCACGACGACTCTCTGCAACGACTGGTCTCTCTCGACTGCTTCTAACGACTGTTGATTAACGACTTGCTCTTCTCTTGTGTCTGTTGTCCCTCTGCTTTGTAGCTTTGTCGCTTTCGGTGTGTCGCCTGTTCGCCTGTAACTTGCCTGCTTACATAGATATTGTCCAATAGAAATCAAGTTCGTGTGACATCACGAGTAGTACAAATCAAAGAACCGACGCGTATTCATTTCAAGTGTAAAAGTATCTACATTTTTTGGTCCTTCGAGCCGGATTCCCTTATTCTTGTGAATATAAGGTGATAATTAAAAGTAATCAGTGCTTTATAAGAGATTAAAGTTTACCTGATTATTATAAGCGCTTCTGTGGCTTTAACAACAGAAGGTAGTGCCTTAAAAAGTGATTTGGGGTGCTCCACTAGCGAAAGCAAATTTGTTAAATAAAGAGTTTACGTGTGAATTGGTTGAGTCAGCTGTGAGTCGAGGCACAGCCTCAACCAGGCGACTAAACTAAATTTCCTCTAAAGATTCTACCAATTTTTACACCAAAACCTTTAAAAACAAATAATAATCGCAATGCTGTCCGATAAAGTGGTCCAAAGGCAGGTAGATCTCCATAGAGAAATATTTAAAATAATATCTCTAAAAGGATACCTGTCTAGGATTGAGTCGAAAACGACGGAAATCGTTTCAAACAACTCAACCCGCGTCAAAGGTGAAGTGATCGACCACCAGTATTTCAACGAGAGGATCTTCGACACCACCATGGCTCGCATCAAACAATATACAAGTAGGGAGTCATTGATGAAGGTCGAAGAGATGCGTCAGCCCAAAACCTCTGTCAGAGAAATTCCAACCGCTTCAAAAGTACCTGAAGTGCCTCAGGCAATACCTTACACAGGTGCACAAATGACTAATGGGTAATGACATCGAGGAGCTTCTAGATGCCAAGGACCGGATGCAAATTTTATGGTAAACTATCCAAAGCACGCTCGACAAATTGGAAAGCAAATATGAAAGTTTCGCCTTTAATATAGACGAAATCGATTTGCTGAGAGAGGTAGTTAGCCTTGTTTCCCGAAAAATTGACAGGAAGGCAAGTAACCTCAAGATGCAGAAAGAAGAGATTCCAGAATTGCCCAAAATAGAGCTTCCCAATTTCAACGGGAACTCGAAAGACTGGCCAATATTTTTCGAGATGTTCAAGGAGGTCATACACGAAAGGAAAGATCTCAGCAACGCAAGGAAACTCAATTACCTCAAGACTTGCCCCAAGCGAGAGGCCAAGCTGGTAGTTGGAAACCTGCTGAATGGATCAGCAGCAAATTATGACTCATCATGGGAGCTAATTTTCAAGCGATATGAAAATAATCGCAAAATAATCGCACTGAATCATGAGTCAGAGGAAAGCATACGCAAGTTTTTGGATACAGCATTGGAAAGTACAAAGAGTTTTCCAAACTAAAGAGGACGTTTAAACAAAACAGAACAAATGGTTTTCTCGGCAAAATCAATTTATTTTATTCAAAATAGTCTCCTTCTGCTTCAATACAGCTTTTTGCACGATCCAAAAGCCGATCCAATGTCGAACGAGTGTTTTAGCTCGTTGGCCGGTATGGCCGCCAGTATGCCGGTGTAAGCCTTTTGAATGGCATCTACGTCTGCATAACGCTTTCCTTTCATGGGCAAATGCATTTTTCCGAAAAGGTAGAAGTCGCACGGTGCCATATCAGGTGAATACGGCGAGTGGTTAATGGTTAAAATGTGATTTTTGGTCAAATAATCGGTCACAAGCGTCGATCGAATGTTGGATTCTGAGCAGTGTTTGGTCGTCAGTCAATTTGTGCGGAACAAACCGTGCACACACCTTTCGTAAGCCCAAATGATCGGTCAAAATGGGATAAATCGATGTTTTGGAGATGTTCAATTCCATTTCCATCAATTTCAATGATAGTTTCGGCTGATTTTTGATGTATTCACGCACCGTTTCGATGGAATTTTCGGTGATCACGAATTTTGATTGGCCCACATGTTGATCGTCATTTATGTCCTCACGACCACTTTGCAAACGTTGAAACCACTCGTGCACTCTGCTACGGGTAGGCAATCATCGCCATAAACTTGTTCCATCATTTGAAACGTTTCTGTAAAAGTTTTACCAATTTTAAAACAAAATTTAATGTTGGCTCTTTGTTTGAAGCTCATTTTCGCACCGATAACACAAACATACTGACACTTAAAACGCAATAACTTCAATTCCAATCGATGAAATATCATGAAATTCTCACTGGACAATCGATAAAGATAGCAGATTCTAAGGCACCAGTCGACATATAGATAGCGCCACCAGGGGGCGCTAGATTCAAAAAGATTCCTGTTTACTTTGGAACGCACCTTGTATTTCGTCAAGGTTTAAGTTATCACAGTATTCATATAGTAGCCTATGGCCAATATTCCTAAAGTCCCTAAAAGAGATTGCATGGTTACTTTGATCTTTGTAAATGTCATACGTCAAGAAAATCATGTCGTGTTTAGAAAAGGCTAGTGCTGAAAGCTGGTCAAATAGGATAGCATTTTTGGTGTCTTTAACAAAAAATACGTCAAGGAGGGTATCACAAGTGTTGGAGAAGTGCGTCGGTAAAGTAGTATTTACTAGTCCCATGCCAAGAGAGATCATATCGTCCCTGAGGTGATGATCAGTTAACAGATTGCTGTTAAAACACAACAGCTAACACAAAATTGTTGTGTTTTAAAGAAACCGAGTGAAAGGTGTTCATGAAATCGCTATAATCCGTTAACCTGTTTGGTCTATAAGCACATCCGACAAGAATGCTTTCAGTATTGCTGCGAGTTGTTATTTTCAAGAACAGATATTCAATATTGCTGCCCAACGGCTGTTTGCTAATCATCTGACATTTTTTACATATATGGCCACACCCCTCGCATGCCCATCACGATCAGAACGATAAACATTATACCCATCACAATATATAGATTGATCACTAAGACTAGAAACAAACCACGTTTCAGACACACAAACTACATCAACATTGGAATTGACAAATAAATGTCTAAACTCTTCAATTTTTTTAACAAGACTTTGTGCATTGAGGTTGCACATATGTAGACCCTTCTTTTGCTTGCACAGTCGAACCATTATTCGAGTTAATCGTTCGACTGTTCGCTGTGGACACATGACTTAGGACATCTGGCATGGATTCAAAAAAATTCAACGCCCACGCATTGTACAACATACAAAAGCACTAATGAATCTGCCCACTATAAATACATTTACATTTACAATTAAGAGTACATAGAAAGAGCAATTTAGCAATTTGAAATGAAACATAAAACGTATATTATCAGTAAAAGTTAGCATTGGTTTCCAGAGCAGAATTACGGTCAGAGGGAGAGCGAAACTCACGCTCATTACACTGGGCGAACTTTAAAAGCTCGTCTCTGCTTAGTATGGGCTTCGCACTCTCATTATCCCTATGCTTCACGTGTACTGGGCCTCTTCGTGAGAAAACAGCAACCACATGCTTCTGCTTCTTAAGCTTTAACGCTTCTTTTAAGATATTATAGTTGTCCTTGTCCCTTGTTAGCTGGTCATTAATGTATATGGGGGCCGGAGAGTTGAAGCCTAACATTTGCAAGTTCAGTGGCTTTATATGTTCGCGACGGTAAGCTGTGGCTGCCTTCAGCAACGTGGATTTTTCTCTCCAATTTTCGAATTTAATAATAATGTCGGGATCAACTTCAGATACCTTTGTTTTCCGAGCACGAAAGATTTCGCGTATTCTCGGCGGTGGTGTGATGTGGATAGCAAAGCAGACGGTATTGTACAATGTCCGCATATTTTGATAGGCAGCTCTCCGATCTCGCGCTCTATAATGTTCATCCGCTCATTTAGTCTGTCCACCCTGTCATAAAGTTGCTTCATTTCATCGGCCAAGTGGTCAAATCGTTCCAGCAGCGCGTTGAGGATGCGCTGCTCTGCATCTCCCATATTGGTGGTGAGTAGGCTGGCCTGCTCCTCAAAACGAAGATTGATCATGGCCAGTATCTTTGCTGATATTGCTTCTGACTGGCGGCCTTCCTTGAGGTCAGTGGTGGTGTTTTCGCATGCGCGTTTGTTCGGTTGCGGTGCCATGTTGTTAGGTGTAATTTGAGTTGGTTTTTACGATGTGTTTTCTTGTTATAGCCTGTACCCAAAGGGTGAAAGGCTATACTAGTTTTGTGCGCATGTATGTAACACACAGAAGGAGGCGTAGCAGACCCCACAAAGTATATATATTCTTGATCAGGATGAGAAGCCGAGTCGATATAGCCTTGTCCGTCCGTCCGTCTGTCCGTCTGTCCGTATGAACGCAAGGATCTCAGAAAGTATAAGAGCTAGAATAACCAAACTTGGTTTCCATATTCTCCTAAGAACGAGAAAGTACGAGTTTGAGTTTTTTTTCGATGCACCCCCCCACTCCCCCGCAATTCGTGTTTTTTCTTATAACTTATATCATCATTTATCAATTTTGGTAGGTACATCCAGTTAGTACTAATGTGTCCGTATGCCAAATTTCATCATGATAGGTCAATTCTGAAGAAAGTTATAGCCATAAGTAAAATCGCTGCTCATGCGCTGCCTGCAGCTCTGTCGGCAGCGCTGCCCGCAGCTGTTGTTGTTGTTGCTGCTTTGGTTCAACTTTGTGCTGCATACATACACGCATATAAACACGCATAGGTACGTGATGTAAATGTATGCTGTTAAAACTGAACATAAACATGTATTCTAATTTAATTTAATTAATTAATTAATTCATTCATTTTTTTTAATAATTTAATTTTTTTTTTAATTATTTTTTTTTTTTAATTTTTCTTTTTTGTGGAGAGTACAGGCTATTTTACTGTCGGGCTTGCTCGACTGTAGCGTTCTATCTTGTCTTGAGTGATTTGTTGAGTGAATGGTTGAGCGCTAATGCAATTATGTTTTGTGTGACTTTAGCTAAGTGTTTACGTATTGGTGTTGTAAAGTCTGTTTGTATAGCTTTGCGGGCTTAAAAAGCACTTTCTGTTGTTGCTGTGAGTCTTTTCTTTAAAAAGCCTTTATTGATTTAAAAACAAACAATTCTTTAGGGAGCGCAATTAAATTGTGATAACAACTGCACACGTTTTCAAAAGAGTTCTCCGTGAATATATAAAGTTGTATTTAATTTTATTATTTATAAATTTTCTCAGAGCGAAAGTAAAACACGTCTGCTTGCTGCCAACTTCGATACTTTACTTGTTTATTATCGTTTAGCTTGCCTCAGTTAACAAAATAGTTGTTGATGACCTCCCGAATTTGCTTAATAGTGGTGAAATTAACAGGAGCTTTGCTTTTCAGTAGTTAACGGTGTTTAAGTCCAGAGCGAGCATATCTGATACAAGCTGTTTCGCTCAGTTTGTAACGGCTACCAAGAGAAGATATACGGAAACAATATTCCTTCACCGCCTCCTTCGGATATCGGACCGCCCTAGCCAGGCTTGATCAGGGTCTAACCCAAATTCAGATTTCAAGATGTCAGCGAAATTTCGCCATGATTTATAAAAGTCTTGCGATGAATCCAACCACATTCATGCAGCTCCTTTCAATCGCGTATATATAGCTAACAATACGAATTTTTCATCCCATTGGTAAGCGTCGTTTACGTTGTTTACAAGAGCGATGAATTGGTCAACGGTAATTCCCTCAACGTTCGTTGGATCAAATATGGGCAATGTGTCGGCGATCTCTTTGATGGAAGCATGGCGTGTTACTAAATGTGAAGAAAGAGTTTACATTTTGTGCTTTCAGAGTTGTGCTACCATTTCTTGTCGTTTCTTCATGTCGTTTTTAAGTTGGCATGCTTCCGAATTTTCACCCATATCGTTGGAAGATGTGGCGTCGTTTTTGGTTTGCCGGTAATTCTGGAAGTTACTGCGTTTGCTAATACTCAATATATATAGAAGGTCAACGTTTTATGTATATATATGCGTAGTGATCGTTTGCCTTCGATTTGTGTATACAAGGTCAACGTTTTATGTATTAACAGAACATTCGGCATGTCGAAACGGTACATACATACACTGCGCGACACCAATTAGCACACCCCATGCATCCTGCTTTTGAAGCTCAATATCAGCCAATCGTATAAAGTTTTTATACTCTGTACATTAAATGTAGAAGACTATATTAGGTTTGCGCGGGCTGAAAAGTGAACAGGCAGAAGGAGGCGTGGCAGATCCCACAAAGTATATATATTCTTGATCAGCATGACGAGACGAGTCGCTCTAGCCCTGTCTGTCTGTCTGTCTGTCTGTCTGTCTGTCTGTCTGTCCGTCAGTCCGTATGAACACCTGAACACAAATTTTGCACAAAGATGTCTTATTTGTATACGCTGTGCAAGTTCGTGTTAAGGATCACGTCGGGGTCACCAACAATACTTTGTTATTTGTAATGTTAGCCACTAGTGTCGACCTAGTAGCTGAGATTGTACACGTGAAATTTGCAGTACTTGTACTTGGATATACTGAAAAGAAAGGTGAGGCCAGAACAGCACGAATATTCTTTTTGAGTGTGCGTAGGTCAAAATATTTCTAATAATAATTGTGTCCAAGAATACAGCGTCCCTGGGGTGATTTATGCAGCTCGCTGTATCGGTGCGTGCGTATCATAACATCCAGCGTTAGACGTTGCAGCCGGATGGTGGTTGTTATATGCACATGCACGGCTGTTATTTTCACATTATCTAAGAAAAACTGCTTGCGTTGGCTTCGTGTGCACATGCGTGGCCCATGCGTAGCTCATAATACGGTCAAGTGCGAGTGACATTGACAATACATTGTTATGGGACATAAATTAACACTAACAGGTATCTATACTATTATACAACGTACAAAAGTAAAAGCCACAATTTCATTATATTCCTCCTGAAGCCTAGGAGAAATGGTTTCAGACTCGTCACAGGCCTACTCATAGATGTTGGAAATCTATACCACTGACCAAAAGTACTGACTAAAATAACGGCTGGCTTCATTGAAAGAGGCAGTAAATATATCCAATCGCACTTGTGGCATGCTTTTCAATCTGATATCTTATACCCGGCAGTACTAAGAACCAACATCGTCTAGGAGTGACAGCCAACGGCGATCTATCTAATCTAACCTATTTACTTATTCAGAATTTTGTTGAACAAGTAGTGTTTTTATTGAGCTCTGCTGGTGTCGCTTGTATGTATGGTAAATTTAAGCTGAACCATACTTTTATTCTATGCACAGGGGGACTCTACTGGCTTTCTTTGTAGAAGATTTACTAACCATTTAAACCACGATTTACATGTAGTGTTACTGTGAGAATAGAAGAATCATGCTCCCCTAGCTACTACTACAAACAACACAAATATCTGATATAAACATATAACAACCATTTCACGAGCTAAGTATGACAAGACAATATCGGGTGTAATTAAATAATAGGAACACAAATTGTTATACAATGACAATTTATTAGCTTAATATATGCTTAATAAAGCCAAAGTACTAAAATCAACTGCACATTATTTGGATTGAGTGGTGTAATTTTAAAATTAATGTTCACCACGACCTGTTAAACTGATACATTTAAATTAATGTTTTCTATACTTCTTCCTCTTCTTCAGCATCTTCATCAGTAATGTTGAGGTGATCTGATGATACATTTTTAATATCAACGTTTATATCTATTATCGGTTCCTGGTAATCGTGATCAACATGTGTTTCGGGATCGTCAATAATAGGTTCAAGTTCTTCACTTATCGATTTTTGCCTGATGGCTTGCTCATGGGCAGCAATTTCTGCTTCTTCCCGAGCGATTATGGCCAGCTCAGAAGCCTGCCGAGCAAGTTCAGCCTCACTCTCTTCATCGGCCTGCTTTTCGATTTCAGCTAGTCGGTTCAAGGAAGCCTCTCGTAATTTAATTTCTTCATTTAAACGTGCTTCTTCAGCTAAACGTGCTTTTTCGGCTAAAACCGCATCTTCGATCAATCGCGCTTCTTCGGCCAATCGCTCTTCTTCAGCTAATCGTGCTATTTCTGCTAATCGTGCTTTTTCTGCTAACAGCGCTTCTTCAGCTAAACGCGCTTCTTCAGCTAAGCGTGCTTCTTCAGCTAAACGCGCTTCTTCAGCTAAGCGTGCTTCTTCAGCTAAGCGCGCTTCTTCAGCTAAGCGCGCTTCTTCAGCTAAGCGTGCTTCTTCAGCTAAGCGCGCTTCTTCAGCTAAGCGTGCTTCTTCTTGCAGGCGCACCTTTTCCGCCAAACGCGCTTCTTCGGCCTTATGTGCTTCTTTGGCCAACCGTGCTTCTTCGGCTAATCGCTTTTCTTCGGCCTTACGAGCTTCTTCTGCCAAGCGCTCTTCTTTGGCCAAGAGACCTTTTTTTTCTTCTTCGGCTACTTGATTATCATCCTTCACAGGTCTGTAAGTTTAAAAATGATCATTTTATATGTTTTAAATAATGAAAGTATCTTACTTTTGAAAAGGCTCCTCGTTTACCGTCAACAGCCGCTCCTTACGTAAGCGCTGCTTTTCCTTTGATTCCAAGTCAACATTGTCTTCGAGTGGCCTTGGTGCAGAAAACTTTCTTGATGGACGATTTGGATCCAATTCAGCATCTGGAATATAATATTTTTCAAAACATATAATGCTTAATTTAATTGAAGGCTCATACGTTTTATAAATATTTTATACTGTTGGGATTTTGATTTAAAAATTTTTTCTATCCTGATATCTACGAGGCCATTCTGAAATATTTCGATCCCGGCCATGAAGACTACATCGGTACTGTGATTAGGTATCTGTAGTATGCGCACATAAAGAGTACACACTGTACGCAGTGCATTCATAAGAATACACACTGCAACACTTTGTTGCAGTGGTTACGTAAACTAGCATATTTCAGGCGCGACGTAACATCGCACTAATGCAGCGTCTGCGTCTTTATCAAAATCACTTCATGTGTGCATGTTATTCTCTCTCGCGCTCTCGCTGCTAACAGCGCTAAGTATATAAGTTAATATATAATGCGGCCGCTCTGCTGCCGGCGTTTCAGGCAGCGCAGCTACGCGGCCTTAGCTAAGTTTACTTTAAGTAAAAAATTTAAGAATCTGTTTATATTTGGACTTTGAATAAAGAGTTGAATTAAAACAACACCTCGAGGTTGTCATGGTGACCATGACAGCTGCTATCTTTGCACCTCCGATTGCAACTACAAAAATTATAAATTTCTGCATTATTATGATTAAAAGTTGGGTGCATACGAAAAAAAAAAACGAGAATAACAACGGTCTATACATCTGTCGGACGTGCCATTGCTAGTCAATCACACTAGCATTATGGACTTTGACGTGAAGCGCAAGTACTTCCAAACCGAGCTGGAGCAACATCATGCAGGAGACGGGCAGAAGACACACACACTGCAGGCACGTGAAAAAAATCTGTCACGGTGGCTTTAAGCGATGCTGATGTACGAAAACAGTTCAACATGGAGAAGAGACGTCTCGTCCAGCAACAGCGTCTCAAAATTATGGAATACTACGAGAAGAAGGAGAAGCAGGTCGAGTTGAAGAGGAAAATTCAAAATTCATGAGTGTGAATCATCGTCCTGGACGACGCAAGCAAGCGTCTCGGTGAAGGCGTCACCACCTGTTCCCGTTCCAGAAGTTATTGATGACCGGCACCGGCACCGCCAACCGTTTCAAGGTGACCAAGCTTGTGCGATGACCAGCACCGGCACTACCTGAGCCCATAGGCTCTAAAAGACCGGGGAGGAAAACGACGAAGCGGGAAAATTAATGGTTAAGCGAAAATAAAAACTTGTAATGCCTAGTTAAGTTAAAATATGTATATGTATGCTTCTATATCTGTAAGAAATATTATAATTATGAACTGTCCCTGCAAATGACCCGTAAAGATGCATAAAAGTAGGCAGGAATCAATGTTAAAACAAGTAAAAAATTATGAAAAACAATAATAAGCAAAGAAATAAAATAAAACATATATGCAATTTAAGCATACTGTAAGTTTAAACAAAGTCATGTGAAAAAAAGAAATTAAAACAAGTAAAAAAGCTAAAGTCCGGTATGCCGACTTTGAAATACTCTGTACATATGCTTAGAATAATTATAGAAATTAAAAAATTTAGAAAATTAAAAAAAAATTGGATCAATTTTACCTCTCTCGGTATTTGACATCACGGAAAGGGTGTACAATTACACATTTACGTAGCAATTGCGTCTATGTGAGTGTATGTATGTTAATACGCGTCTATTCGTGCCTGTGTAAGCATGTTTGCACTCAACCAAAGCATCAGCAAATATATTTTGATTATAACTTCCTGCTAAATTGGTCTATCATGATGAAACTTGGCATACGGACACAGAATAACTAACTGGGGGTATTTGCAAAATTTTAGTTCGGGGGGGGGGTGTAGGGGAATTCCAAGAAATACATTTTCTGTGTATTCACATAAGGAATCTGGGACTAAAATTTTGTGTCCTTAGGTCTTATAGTCTCCGAGATATAGGCGGTTATACGAATGGAAAATCGGAAAAAGGCCCATAGTGGGGAAGTGGGGGGGAAGATCAAAAAAATAAAACAAACTTGCACAACGTACACACATAACTCATCTTTGTGCAAAGCTTGGTGTCTCTACCTCTCATAGTCTCTGAGATCCAGGTGTTCATACGGACAGACAGACAGACAGACAGACAGGGCTAGATCGATTCGTCTCGTCATGCTGATCAAGAATATATATACTTTGTGGGGTCTGCCGGCAAAGCGCTGGAACATTGGCATCAACGCAAGCAAGTGCGCATAGGTGACATGCACTGCCCAAAAAGAGCTGCCCTGGCGTCACTTTGCAGGACCAGCTGTTGAATCATTCTAACAGCTACAAATATTTGGGTCTCGATGTGCTGAAAGTTGATGACATGCTAAATGAGCAGGCTGCTCAATACATGGTGCGCCTGCGAACCCACGCAAATGTGTTAGCAAGGAAGGAAGAGGAATAATGAGGAGGAGTAGGCTGAAAAGATCAATCTTGCTAATCGATTTATATAAAGTATATGTATAGTTGAATGTTTGTTGCTGCTAGCACATAAACTAGCAGCAGTGTTATTGTCGCAACCGGCACTTGTAACTAGGTGGACTATGATTTGTAGTCTTTATTGTTTATTCAATATTTCTACAACTGATTTGCTTAAAGATAATTACGCCATTTATATCTAAATGAAGTTGGTGAGTTCCGCCGTGTCAGCGGTAGCGGACGGTAGCAGCGAAGAACGGCGGTAGCGTAGACGGCTGACGAATACAGTGGCTTGGGTGCAGTGAACGGCACGGCAGCGACGTACTGTATGTTGACGATGCACTAGTTAGGTCAGCATTTACGGAAGTGTGGCACTAAGTTTGCGAATCGGGCTGACTTTGTAATATATGCTAGCATGCAATTATTTAGCGCACATCTGACCTGATTTGTATTATTGGCTAATATGCGGATTTTTAAGGCATACACCAACAGTATAAATAATATAAAATTATATAAGACTAAGCTCCTAGCTTAAGCTGTATTTGAATTTAGCTCTAGGTTTAAATTAAGTTATAAAAAAACAGTATGATTAAAGTGGCAATTTCTAACAAAAAACAAGTAAAAAAGCTAAAGTCGGGTGTCCCGACTTTGAAATACTCTGTACATATGTTTACAATAATTATAGAAAATAAAAAAAAAATTAAGAAAATAAAAAAACAAATTTTGAACGGTTTTACCTTTCTCGGTATTCGAACTCACGTAAAGGGTTCATATAGTAATTGCACATTTACATAGCAATTGCGTCTGTGTGAGTGTATGTATGCCTATGCGCATCTATTCGTGTGTGTGTAAACATGTTAGCAGTCAACCAAACAGCAACATCAACAACAGCCGCGGGCAGTGCTTGGGCAACGCTTGAGCAGCGCTGCAGCAGCAAATATATTTATGGCTATAACTTCTTGTTAAGTCGGTCTATCATAGTGAAACTTGGCATACGGACACATAATAACCAACTGGGGGTATTTTAGTTCGAAATTCCAAGAATTACGGGAGTTACGATTTGCGGTGGAGAGGCGGAAGGGAGGGAAATTCCAAAATATAAAATTTCTTCGTATTCACACAAGGCATCTTGGACTAAAATTTGGTGTTCCTAGGTCTTATAGTCTCCGAGATATAAGCGATTATACGAATGGAAAAAGGGGAAAACCCCCATAGGAGGGAAGTGGAGGGGGGGGGGGGGGGAATCAAAAAAATAAAACAAACTCGTATAGCGTACGTACATAAGGCATCTTTGAGAGAAATTTGGTGTCTCTATCTCTTATAGTCTCTGAGATCCAGGTGCTTATACGGACGGATGGACAAGCATGGCTAGATTGACTCGTCTTGTCTTGCCAGTTTTTGCTGGGCTCAATTTTTGTGCTTACAAATTATGCGGCGCTGCGAAAACTCGAAGTGCTGAAACATTTCTTTAAATTCTTTTATACAAGAATTGCCGTGATGCTATCTCCGCATGAAGGGCCTTGTTCAGCTGTACTGTGTGTTCATCCGCAGACAATATGGTCAGCTGCAATGGCGGTGACCGTATAAAGAAATGCAACATGCAGTGCGATACAGAGATGAAACCTAGCATCGGATGGCGCTGCTAAAGATGTAAGAATTTGCCTTGGGGAATGGCGCTTGAAGCGCAATATTGTGGCGAATTGGTGACATCAGCGTATAATGAAAGGACACATGCGGAAGCAGCGGAAAAGCAAGCGCAGGAGAATGTTAAGGATCTCATGAGGCTGAGGAATGCTTTAGATGGCCCAGCGAGAAACGTAGTGAAAACTCTCATGCTAGATGCGCAATCTGTACATCAAATAATCTCTACTATGAAAATAAGATTATCATTGAGGTGATGGGAATAAAGTTGAATAAATTTGGGCCTCTTCGGGATGACAGACTCGATTGAATTGTTGATTTCTTGGATGCAACAATAGAAGAAGCAGAATGGAAGAAATGGCAGCGTCGGGTCCAACACATACCAGACGTAGAGAAGATGAAAATACCGAGGTCCACTGAATGATTCAGAAGTGGAAATGCATATGTTTGTAGATTCGACCGAAAATGGTTACTTTGCGGTATTCTTCATGTTGCGGAGACAAGCAGAGTGGTTTGGTGGGCAGCAAGGCAAAAGTGGCGCCGCTAAAACAGATGTCAACATCAAAGCTTGAGTTGCAGACCGCAACGATTGGAACACATTACGCACAGGTAACCGCATCAACAATCAACACGAAATTTACCACACGAGTGTTCTGGGTAGACTCTAGCAGGCGGTACCGCCAGTTCGTTGGATTTCGGGTAAGCGAGATATTAGGACTAACCGAAATATCATAATGGCGCTGGGTTCCAAGCAATAAAAACGTTGCCAAGAAGATACCCGAATTTTCGAGTAGCAGAAGGGTCATCGGGGGGGGGGGGGGGGGGGGGGGGGGAACTGATAGTATTGCCGAAAGACAGCCGTATCACCATACTGTTTGTTCTTCTATTCTAGCTATTCGTGAGCAGCCAAGAGAGCTATGGCGTGGCAATGCTACGAATTTGCAAGGCGCTAATACCGAACTTCAGCAGACACTGAGACGCTAGAGGCAGGTAAGATAGCAGAAGAATTCACTGGGTCGAGAATGAAATGGAAGTTCATACTACCTGCTTCGCTACACATAGGTGGCGCATGGGAGGGGGCGCTTACTCTTGAGAGTTTTGTAAAAAAATATTCGCCTACATCAACACTAAGTCCAAAGGTAATCGGTTTTGTAATTTTCTAAAACCACTTCTTGGAGCTCACCCACACTTAAACAGGAAAATTGTGTACAAATGTCAGCTTCTTAACGCCATTTGGGCTGTGGGCTGTTGATGCGGTTTCCTCTTGTCCCCAACATTTTTTTTACAAGAAAACTCCCATTTTCAGGTCCCAAAAAAATTTCAAAAACCAAGCAAGCTGTTTTTCTTGGAATTTTTCTTAGAGTATACAAACTAAGTTTGAAGTTTATCAGATGAAAATTTTAGATTTTTGTACTGTCTAAATTAGAGTTGGGCACGGACTGTGTTTTCGGTCGTGGCACTTCGTGTCACGCGTGGGCCCGCGTGTTCGTGTTGCAAATTTCGAAGTCGTGCGTGGCCGTGCCTGTTCGTGTTGAGCTAAACAGGCAAGACAAAATACGCACGAGAAAACACAAATAAGAAAATTAAAAAAAAAAAAATGTGGATCGATTTTCCTCGTATTCGAACTCACGTAAAGGGTGTATAATTGCACATATACAAAGTAATTGGGAAAACCCCCATAGCTATGGGCGAAATGAAAAAAATAAAAGAAACTCGTATAGCGTACACACATAAGGCATCTATGTGCAAAATTTTGTGTCTCTGTCTTTTACAGTCTCTGAGATCCAGGAGTTCATACGGACGGACAGTCGGACAGACAGACAGGGCTAGATCGACTCGTCCTGTCATGCTGACCAGGAATATATATACTTTGTGGGGTCTGCCACGCCTCCTTCTGCCTGTTACATTTTTCAGCTTCCGCAAACCTAGTATACTCTTGTACATTTCATGTACATAGTATAAACAAGTAAAAAAGCTAAAGTCGGGTGTCCCGACTTTGAAATACTCTACAATAATTATAGAAAATAAAAAAAATTAAGAAAATAAAAAAAATTCAATGATCGATTTTACCTTTCTCGGTATTCGAAGTCACGTAAATGGTGTATAATTGCACATTTACATAGCAATTGCGTCTGTGTGAGTGTATGTATGCCTATGCGCATCTATTCGTGTGTGTGTAAACATGTTAGCAGTCAACCAAAGCACCACCATCAACAACAGCCGTAGGCAGCGCTTGAGCAGCGCTGCAGTAGCAAATATATTTATGGCTAAAACTTCTTATTAAATCGGTCTATCATAGTGAAACTTAGCATACGGACACATAATTACTAACTGGGGGTATTTGCAAAATTTTAGTTCGAAATTCCAAGAATTACGGGAGTTAGAGAAAATCGCATTTGCGGTGGAGAGGGGGAGGGAGGGAGGGAAATTCCAAAATACACAATTTCTGCCTATTCACATAAGGCATCTGGGACTAAAATTTGGTGTTCCTAGGTCTTATAGTCTTCGAGATATAGGCGATTATACGAATGGAAAATCGGGGAAACCCCCATAGGGGGGAAATGGGGGGAAAATCCAAAAAATAAAACAAACTCGTATAGAATACACACATGAGGCATCTTTGTGCAAAATTTGGTGTCTCTACCTCTTATAGTCTCTGAGATCCAGGAGTTCATACGGACGGACAGACGGACAGACTGACAGACGGACAGGCAGACAGACAGACAGGGCTAGAGCGACTCGTCTTGTCAAGCTAATTTTTTTTCACATTTTTCACTTCCCGCGAACCTAATATATTCTTGTACATTTCATGTACAGAGTATAAAAATAGTCAATGCAACTTTTCTTAATTTTTTGAAACTAATATTCAAAAAAAAGAATAGATGTTGAAATATATAACTACATATATACAAGTATGTAGTGCTGTTGATCCAACAATTTGTGTGTTAAAGTACCGGAAAAAAGTAAAAAAAAAGTGGAATTGCTAAGGCAAATATCAAGACATATTGTCAATATCCCTGACAACTTTTTAAACAAGTGAACGAGTTTTTTCCACTTCTGGAGCAATTTTAAATAAGGGACGAGCTTGGCTTCTTTTAGCTCAAATAAAGATGAGTATATATTTTTCGTTTTTACATGTAATGGTTATAACAGGTGTTGGGCCGTGTTTAAAAATATTTTCGACGTGCGTGCGCGTGCGTGTTTGCAAGAGTTCATTTCGTGGCCGTGTCGTGTCGGGCCGAAAATAGCCAGCCCATGCCCATCTCTAGTCTATATATTATTGATCTCTTTTTCCTTAAAATTAAAAAAAATCAAGAGAGAACGCTACAGTCGAGCAAGCCCGAAAGTGAAATACCCTGTACCCAGGTAAACTTCCGTCCCTGAGTTATATGCGCCCATAGCAGAAGTAACAAGAGAGAACGCTACAGTCGAGCAAGCCCGACAGTGTAATACCCTGTACCCATGTAAACTTCCGTCACTGAGTTATATGCGCCCATAGCAGCAGCAAAAAGAGGAAGAAGAAGAGCGAACTTGTTGCTGCAGTTTGGGGGGGTTGTACTGGCGAGAATTTGTTTTGCTAATAACTTAGAATTGACCGAATTGAATAAAATTTTGAACAACAGTAGACAATTATATATAAATTATGTGTGCAAAGTTTGGTTTAGGTAGCATTTGAAATGTGGACGCTATCGACGAAATTCTGTAGCGGGGGAAGGGGGGGGAAATTAAAAAAAATAAAATAAACTCGTCCTTACTCGGACCTAGGAGAATCTGGATGCCAACTTTGGTTATTCTAGCTCTTATAGTTTCTGAGATCCTCGCGTTCATCCAGACGGACAGACGGACGGACATGTCTAGATCGATTTCTCTCGTCATGCTGATCAAGAATATATATACTTTATGGGGTCGGAGATGCTTCCTTCTGTATGTTACATACTTTGCACAAACCTAATATACCCTTTTTACCCTACGGGTACAGGGTATAAAAAGAGGAAGAAGAAGAGCGAACTTGTTTGGGGGGGTTGTACTGTAGAGAATTTGTTTCGCTAATAACTTTTCTTAGCATTAACCGATTTAGATGAAATCAGAAACAAAAGTAGACTATTATGTATTATGTGTGCAAAGTTTGGTTAATGTTTTTTTTTTTTTTTTTTTTTTTTCTTGGTTTCGGGTGCCCATTCGGATGGTTATCGCGGCATGTAACTCTTAGTTTGAGCTTTATCCGTCGGTTGCAGGAGAACAATCACGGGTTTAGTAACATGAGACCCACTTCTTCCCCAAAAGCCTGGTGTTAGGATCAGGTTTTGGAGTGCATCGGGTCAGCACGTGAGTATTTCAGGCAGCACTGGGAAGGCTAGAGGCCAGATCAGCCATACCGCCGCACTGATGCTTGGGCAGCAGAGCAGTGTTTTAGTATGGCTTCCTTGGTCTAACTATTTTTATTTTAATGCTTATTTCAGGTAGGGTAAATTTTTGGGTGTCACTGGTTATTTTGATTGGGTTAGTGGCATAGGAATGTGGCTCTAGGCCTCTCATTATGATTTATTTCAGATAGGTTGAGATTAGGCAATGGCCAGCAATCTCTGAGTGTTAATAGTTGCTAGTTTTGCAACTGATTGTGTTCAGAGTTGAACGTAAGTATATTCAAAGTAAATATTTAATGTAGTCAGTCGTGTTTTTTAGGCATCAATGTTATTTATTTCAGTAATTCAGTTGGCTTATTACAGTATTCATTTAGATTATTTCATTTTTCACTAGGACTTAGTCCTTTGTTTAATACGACTAACTTGCATATTTCAGCCTTTTAAGACCAAAGTACACAAGTGGTAATAATGTATTAGTGTAAGGGAAATAAGGCGGAAGGGAGGAGCTATCTCTTTGAGAAACTCTGTCCCGCAGGCCAGAGTTTCTCAAAGGAATTGTTAGTTAGTTTAAAAAATGCTATCCGCTAGTGTTCTATACCTCATATGGGCTAGGAGCAACAGCAGGTTAGCATTTGGCAGCACAGGATTTATTTCAGATGGAAGGGTGACTCTAAAAGAGTTCTATTGTTTATACTGGGAATTTCTCAGTTAGGAGGTTTTTATATAGGTTTTTAGGAGTGTGGGAGGGGGGAGGGGGGGGAAGGGTGCATAAGTGCGGATAACCGCATGCATGTTGTATTCCTATCCGTAAGAGTCAAGACCACTACAACACAAACACATGTTGCAGCATTAGTAATCATGACTCTGACCAATTATATTTCAAAACATTTAAATGGATTTTAGACAGACAGTTCACTGCATTGTAAACATACAGTGGGTAAATATAATGTAAATATCAGAGAAAAATAAGCGGACAACGGACACGCGACAAAGTGATAAAGGACAGAGTGAAGGAAAGTATATTAACGGACGCTATATAAATGACGCTGTCGCCCTTGTTGCCAACGCCAGCCAAGCCAATGCCAATTTCAGTGTATGTATATGTATATGATTTTTTATATACATATGTATTATTAATTTATTTAAATGAACAAAATTCCCTATTTTATTTATTAAAATTCTTTGGCTATGGCAGATGGTAAGTATAATTGATTTAATTTTGATTTATTTCAGCTAATATGTATGCGCATTATTATATTTATATATATGCATGTATGTATGAGTGTGTGTATGCATGCAGACCGGCAGGACAGCCGGCTCGACACACATACACACACACACACACAATTTAACAATGGAAAAATATTAATTAAACAATTTAAGTCAGAACAGACTCAACGATATAATTGAGAAGCAGTAATTAATTTAATAATTCACTGCTAGAAATATTCAAATATTTATTAAACTGTATTTATTTCGCAAATTTGCGACACATTAACACATTGGCATATTGACATTATTGTCGTTGCATATATTTATGAACACTATTAATTATATTATTTATATTTGTTTGGCACTGGCAGCCCAATTATATATTACATTTGAAGCGCGCGCGGAGCTGATGCGTGTTTAAACATATGGGAGAGCTAATTGAGACTGATTTTAATAAATGAGAAACAAAAGGAATGTAGCAGAGGCAAAGGCAAAGGCAGAGGCAGAGAGCAGCAGCAGCAGCATCAGCAGCAGCAGCAGCAGCAGAGAGCATATTTCTATTATGAGGGACTGAAATAGCTGAAAGAATGTATGCGCTATTGGTGTGAGCAGGTAAAAAGACAAACAAAACAAAACCATAATGAAGAGATCGTTTTTTAATATGCTTGAATATGTGTAATGGTAGACATCAGTATAAATGGTGTGTGCTGCAATTGCCGATTACTGCATTGTAAACATACAGTGGGTAAATATAATGTAAATATCAGAGAAAAATAAGCGGACAACGGACACGCGACAAAGTGATAAAGGACAGAGTGAAGGAAAGTATATTAACGGACGCTATATAAATGACGCTGTCGCCCTTGTTGCCAACGCCAGCCAAGCCAATGCCAATTTCAGTGTATGTATATGTATATGATTTTTTATATACATATGTATTATTAATTTATTTAAATGAACAAAATTCCCTATTTTATTTATTAAAATTCTTTAGCTATGGCAGATGGTAAGTATAATTGATTTAATTTTGATTTATTTCAGCTAATATGTATGCGCATTATTATATTTATATATATGCATGTATGTATGAGTGTGTGTATGCATGCAGACCGGCAGGACAGCCGGCTCGACACACATACACACACACACACACAATTTAACAATGGAAAAATATTAATTAAACAATTTAAGTCAGAACAGACTCACCGATATAATTGAGAAGCAGTAATTAATTTAATAATTCACTGCTAGAAATATTCAAATATTTATTAAACTGTATTTATTTCGCAAATTTGCGACACATTAACACATTGGCATATTGACATTATTGTCGTTGCATATATTTATGAACACTATTAATTATATTATTTATATTTGTTTGGCACTGGCAGCCCAATTATATATTACATTTGAAGCGCGCGCGGAGCTGATGCGTGTTTAAACATATGGGAGAGCTAATTGAGACTGATTTTAATAAATGAGAAACAAAAGGAATGTAGCAGAGGCAAAGGCAAAGGCAGAGGCAGAGAGCAGCAGCAGCAGCATCAGCAGCAGCAGCAGAGAGCATATTTCTATTATGAGGGACTGAAATAGCTGAAAGAATGTATGCGCTATTGGTGTGAGCAGGTAAAAAGACAAACAAAACAAAACCATAATGAAGAGATCGTTTTTTAATATGCTTGAATATGTGTAATGGTAGACATCAGTATAAATGGTGTGTGCTGCAATTGCCGATTACTGCATTGTAAACATACAGTGGGTAAATATAATGTAAATATCAGAGAAAAATAAGCGGACAACGGACACGCGACAAAGTGATAAAGGACAGAGTGAAGGAAAGTATATTAACGGACGCTATATAAATGACGCTGTCGCCCTTGTTGCCAACGCCAGCCAAGCCAATGCCAATTTCAGTGTATGTATATGTATATGATTTTTTATATACATATGTATTATTAATTTATTTAAATGAACAAAATTCCCTATTTTATTTATTAAAATTCTTTAGCTATGGCAGATGGTAAGTATAATTGATTTAATTTTGATTTATTTCAGCTAATATGTATGCGCATTATTATATTTATATATATGCATGTATGTATGAGTGTGTGTATGCATGCAGACCGGCAGGACAGCCGGCTCGACACACATACACACACACACACACAATTTAACAATGGAAAAATATTAATTAAACAATTTAAGTCAGAACAGACTCACCGATATAATTGAGAAGCAGTAATTAATTTAATAATTCACTGCTAGAAATATTCAAATATTTATTAAACTGTATTTATTTCGCAAATTTGCGACACATTAACACATTGGCATATTGACATTATTGTCGTTGCATATATTTATGAACACTATTAATTATATTATTTATATTTGTTTGGCACTGGCAGCCCAATTATATATTACATTTGAAGCGCGCGCGGAGCTGATGCGTGTTTAAACATATGGGAGAGCTAATTGAGACCACAGACCCACAGACCCACAAACAGACAGGGCTATATGGACTCGTATAATGTTAACAAGAGAGAACGCTACAGTCGAGCAAGCCCGACAGTGAAATACCCTGTACCCAGGTAAACTTCCGTCACTGAGTTATATGCGCCCATAGCAGAAGTAAAAAGAGGAAGAAGAAGAGCGAACTTGTTGCTGCAGTTTGGGGGGGTTGTACTGTAGACAATTTGTTTCGCTAATAACTTTTCTTAAAATTAACCGATTTAGATGAAATTTAAAAAAAAGGTAGACTATTATGTATGAATTACGTATGCAAAGTTTGGTTAATGTAACTTTTGAAATGTGGACGGTATTAACGAAATTCTGTAGAGGGGGAAGGTTGGAAAATTCCAAAAATAAAATAAACTCATCCTTTCTCGGACACAGGAGAATCTGGATACCAACTTTGGTTATTCTAGCTTTTATAGTTTCTGAGATCCTTGCGTTTATCCAGATATACGGACAGACTGACAGGCGGACGGACATGTCTAGATCGATTTCTCTCGTCATGCTGATTCAGAATATATATACTTTATGGGGTCAAAGATGCTTCCTTCTGCATGTTACATACTTTGCACAAACCTTATATACCCTTTTTACCCTACGGGTATAATAATATACCCTTTTTACCCTACGGGTACAGGGTATAATAATATACCCTTTTTACCCTACGGGTACAGGGTATAATAATATACCCTTTTTACCCTACGGGTACAGGGTATAAAAGGAGGAAGAAAAAAAGCGAACTTGTTGCTGGAGTTTGTGGGGGTTGTACTGTAGAGAATTTGTTACGCTAATAACTTTTCTTAGAAATAACCGATTTGAAACTAAAGTAGACTATTATGTATTAATTATGTGTGCAAAGTTTGGTTAATGTTACTTTTTAAATGTGGACGGTATTCCCGAAACTCTGTAGCGGGGGAAGGGGGGGAAAATTCCAAAAAATAAAATAAACTCGTCCTTTCTCGGACATAGGAGAATCTGGATACTAACTTTAGTTATTCTAGCTTTTATAGTTTATGAGATCCTCGCGTTCATCCAGACGGACTGACGGACGGACATGTCTAGATCGATCTCTCACCATGCTGATTTAGAATATATTTACTTTATGGGGTCGGAGATGCTTCCTTCTGCATGCTACATACTTTGCACAAACCTAATATACCCTTTTTACCCTACGGGTACAGGGAATAAAAACATTTCGATAAATTTTACCTCTTTTGGTATTCGAACTCACGTAAAGGGTGTATAATTGCACATATACAAAGCAATTTCGTCTATGTGAGTGTATGTATGTTTATGCTCGTATATTCGTGTCTGTGTAAGCATGTTGGCAGTCAACCCAAGCACCAGCATCAACAACAGCCGTGGGCAGCGCTTCAGCAGCAAATATGTTTATGGCTATAACTTCTTGTTAAATCGGTCTATCATGATGAAACTTGGCATACGGACACATAATTACTAGCTGGGGGTATTTGTCGAGTTAGAGATCGCGATTTGCATGGGAGAGGGGGGAGGGAGGGAAATTCCAAAATGCACATTTTCTGCGTGGGCATGTGGGACTAAAATATGGTGTTCCTAGGTTTTGTAGTCTCTGAGATATACGATTAAACGAATGGAAAATCGGGAAAACCTCCATAGGGGGAAAAATAAAAAAAATAAAACAAACTTGCACACATAACGCATCTTTGTGCAAGGTTTGGTGTCTCTACCTCTCATAGTCTCTGAGATCCAGGGTTCATACGGACAGACAGACAGACAGGGCTAGATCGACTCGTCTGGTCATGCTGATCAAGAATATATATACTTTGTGGGGTCTGTCACGCCTCCTTCTGCCTGTTACATTTTCAGCTCCCGCAAACCTAATATACTCTTGTAAATTTTATGTACAGAGTATAAAAACATTAAAAAATTATGTTTAATCCATAAAGATAGACGATCGGACATGTCTAGAATGATTTCTCTCGTTATGCTGATCAAGAATATATATACTTTATGGGGTCGGAAATGCTTCCTAGAATATTCCTTTTAAATGAATATACATTTAGTACATATTTCCCTCCCAAAATTAAACAGTCGAAATCAAAAAAGGAACGTAAAGATTTGTATATTCTTTTAAATACATCGAATTAATTTACATATACATAATAAAAAACAGTACAGTTAAAAAAGACTGAATTACAATAAATAAAAATGGTCATATACTCGTGTATATGTATGTGTCTGTTATTTCTTTTAGTAAAAGTAAGAAATTATATACATTTGGCATTTTTAGTGTAAAAAGACACATGAATAAAAAGACACAATAAATATAATAAATATAGCTGTTAGAATCTCAAGTATTAGTATCTGAAGTATTTAAATTTTTCTTTCTGAAGGGTAAGCTGGAGTGAATAGTTATCTTCCGTTCATGATACATACTCGTATACTTGTATGTCGGCTTTGAAATGATACCAAAGGTGTTTAAATTAAGCTTATTAAATAGATAGAATTGTATATCCATATCAAATTTTCAGGCTTGTTATCATTTAGGACCCAACTTCAATAGCTTCAACTGCAAAGAATCAATCAATCGTAAACAGATTATGTTATAGAAAGACCATATATAAAACAATTCAACATGCAACAGCCAAATCGTTATTTTAGTGACAAATGAGTTGAAATGAGTTCTAATACATACTTATAATCTGCACAAAACACACAAAAATCTAAAAAAAAATTGTTAATTACTTTGTTTCTACCAGGGTTCGTAAAATGCGGGCAAAACCCGTTCGGGCCCGCGAGAAATTCTGCCGCGGGTATTTTCGGGTCGCTGCCGACAGAGGCCGCGGGTACGATCGGGTCGTCATATATATGTGTGAAATTTGTATGATGGTATGCTTGTGTGTATATATTTCAAGGTAAAATGTGCGCGATGCATTTCATCCCTTATAGCCTCACTCAGCAGATTTGTCTGCGTTTGCATAGTGGTACCTGATACTAGATTTCTGAATGAATGTCTTTCGATTTTTTTGGCTATAGGAAATAAAAAGATCATTTGCAAATAAATAAACTTGTTACTAAAATATGTTATGTGAATGAAGTATACGAATTGACTGTAGGTTTTATTGGTATAGGAGTATATAGGTAAAAAAGTCCCTTTAAATTACGCCAAGTTGCAACGCCACGGATCCTTAAAAATAGTATCAGGTACCACTGTGCAAACGTAGGCAAAACAGCTGCGTCAAGCTGAAACGGAGTAGGCAGCAGGTACAGAGTGAAAGAGATCGCGCACATTTCACCTTAAAAAAATATATACACACAAGCATACCATCATACAAATTTCACACATCACACATACATATGTACATATGCCTGCCTACCACGAACGAGCGCTCTGCTACTGCAAACCGGCTCGTACGACACTGCTGCTGTCGGCAGCGACCCGCGGCGAAGCACGGCGTACCCGCACGACCCGTTACCTCTGCCAGACGACCCGATCGTACCCGCCGCCTCTGTCGGCAGCGACCCGAAAAAACCCGCAGCAGAATTTCTCGCGGGCCCAAACGGGTTGCGAGCACATTTTACGAACCCTGGTTTCTACCCTTACCTCAGTGTTATTACAGTATTAAAATCAATGTGTGGAACGTAACTTAAACAAGTAAAAAAGCTAAAGTCGGGTGTCCCGACTTTGAAATACTCTGTACATATGTTTACAATAATTATAGAAAAAAAATAAGAAAGTTTAAAAAAATTGGATCGATTTTACCTTTCTCGGTATTCGAACTCAAGTAAAGGGTATATAATTGCACATATACAAAGCAATTGCGTCTATGTGAGTGTATGTATGTTTATGCGCATCTATTTGTGTCTGTGTAAGCATTTTCGCAGTCAACTAAACAGCAACAGCAATTACGGGAGTTAGAGAAAATCGCATTTGCGGTGGAGAGGGGGAAGGGAGGGAAATTCCAAAATATACAATTTCTTCGTATTCACACAAGGCATCTTGGACTAAAATTTGGTGTTCCTAGGTCTTATAGTCTCCAAGATATAGGCGATTATACGAACAGCGTTACGAAAAACCCCCATAGGGGGGAAGTGGGGGGAAAAATCAAAAAAATAAAACAAACTCGTATAAAATACACACATAAGGCTTCTTTGTGCAAAATTTGGTGTCTCTATCTCTTATAGTCTCTGAGATCCAGGTGTTCATACGGACGGACAGACGGACGGACAGACAGACAGGGCTAGATCGACTCGTCTCGTCATGCTGATCAAGAATATATATACTTTGTGGGGTCTGACACGCCTCCTTCTGCCTGTTACATTTTTCAGCTCGCGCAAACCTAATATACTCTTGTACATTTCATGTACAGAGTATAAAAAATACTGTCAACAAATGTTGTAAATTTACTTTTTTTCTAATTTTATCTAACTCCCGTAATTCTTGGAATTTCGAACTAAAATTTTGCAAATACCCCCAGTTAGTTATTATGTGTCCGTATGCCAAGTTTCACTATGATAGACCGATTTAACAAGAAGTTATAGCCATAAATATATTTGCTGCTGAAGCGCTGCCCAAGCGCTGCCCGCGGCTGTTGTTGATGTTGCTGTTTAGTTGACTGCGAAAATGCTTACACAGACACAAATAGACGCGCATAAACATACATACGCTCACACAGACGCAATTGCTATATAAATGTGCAATTATATACCCTTTACGTGAGTTCGAATACCGAGAAAGGTAAAATCGATCAAATTTTTTTAAATTTTCTTATTTTTATAGCCTGTACCCAAAGGGTGAAAGGCTATACTAGTTTTGTGCGCATGTATGTAACACACAGAAGGAGGCGTGGCAGACCCCACAAAGTATATATATTCTTGATCAGGATGGGAAGACGAGTCGATATAGCCATGTCCGTCTGACCGTCTGTCCGTCTGTCTGTATGAGCGCAAGGATCTCAGTAAGTACAAAAGCTAGGATAACCAAAATTGGTATCAAGGTTCCTATAAGCCCTAGGCAGATCGAGTTTGTTTATTTTTTCTGATACACCCCCCCCATTCCCCCGCAATTCGTGTTTTTTCTTATAACTTTCGTAATTCTCGGAATTTTAAAATCAATTTTGGTAGGTACATCCAGTTACTACTAATGTGTCCGTGTGCCAAATTTCATCATGATAGGTCAATTCTGAAGAAAGTTGTAGTCATAAGTAAAATCGCTGCTCATGCGCTGCCTGCAGCTCTGTCGGCAGCGCTGCCCGCAGCTGTTGTTGTTGTTGCTGCTTTGGTTCAACTTTGTGCTGCATACATACACGCATATAAACACGCATAGGTACGTGATGTAAATGTATGCTGTTAAAACTGAACATAAACATGTATTCTAATTTAATTTAATTAATTAATTAATTCAATCATTTTTTTTAATAATTTAATTTAAAAAAATTTTTTTTTTTTTTAATTTTTCCTTTTTATAGAGAGTACAGGCTATTTTACTGTCGGGCTTGCTCGACTGTAGCGTTCTATCTTGTTTTTCTATAATTATTGTAAACATATGTACAGAGTATTTCAAAGTCGGGACACCCGACTTTAGCTTTTTTACTTGTTATACTCTGTACATGAAATGTACAGAAGTATATTAGGTTTGCGGGAGCTGAAAAATGTAACAGGCAGAAGGAGGCGTGGCAGACCCCACAAAGTATATATATTCTTGATCAGCATGACGAGACGAGTCGATCTAGCCCTGTCTGTCTGTCCGTCCGCCTGTCCGACTGTCCGTCTGTCCGTCCGTATGAACACCTGGATCTCAGAGATTATAAGAGCTAGAGACACCAAATTTTGCACAAAGATGCCTTATGTATGTATTCTATACGAGTTTGTTTTATTTTTTTGATTTTCCCCCCACTTCCCCCCTATGGGGGTTTTCCCGATTTTCCATTCGTATTATCGCCTATATCTCGGAGACTATAAGACCTAGGAACACCAAATTTTAGTCCAAGATGCCTTGTGTGAATACGCAGAAAATGTTTATTTTGGAATTTCCCTCCCTCCCTCCTTTCTCGCGAAAATCGAAAATCTAACTCCCGTAATTCTTGGAATTTTGAACTCAAAATTGACGAATTCCCCCAGTTAGTAATTATGTGTCCGTATGCCAAGTTTCACTATGATAGACCGATTTAACAAGAAGTTACAGTCATAAATATATTTGCTGCTGCAGCGCTGCTCAAGCGCTGCCCGCGGCTGTTGTTGATGCTGGTGCTTTGGTTGACTGCACACATGTTTACACAGACACGAATAGATGCGCATAGGCATACATACACTCATACAACCGCAATTGCTATGTAAATGTGCAATTATACACCCTTTACGTGAGTTCGAATACCGAGAAAGGTAAAATCGAACAAAATTTTTTTTTTTTTAATTTTCTTAATTTTTTTTATCTTCTATAATTATTGTAAACATATGTACAGAGTATTTCAAAGTCGGAACCCCCGACTTTAGCTTTTTTACTTGTTTTTAACGCTGGTCACTAGATTCAAATATCGAGGTTTCTTTTGAAGACACAGCATTTAAAATATTGTGAGATATAAAACAGTTTGTCCTGACTGGCTAATTGGAAACTTGGAGGAGAGTAGTTTTGAAAAATTCAAAGGTGGAAAAATGTACTTCAAACTTTATATAAAAACAAGTACAAAAGCTAAAGTCGGGTATGCCGACTTTGAAATACTCTGTACATATGCTTAGAATAATTATAGAAATTTCAAAAATTAAGAATATAAAAATAAAAATTTGATAAATTTTACCTATCTCGGTATTTCAACTCACGTAAAGGGTGTATAATTGCACATATACATAGCAATTGCGTCTATGTGAGTGCAGGAATGTCTATGCGCGCCTATTCGTGTCTGTGTGAGCATGTTTGCAGTCCACCAAAGCACCAGCATCAACAACAGCTGCGGGCAGCGCTTGGCAATTATATTTATGGATATATAATTATTATTAATTTATGTCGTAGATGTCGGACGTATTTTTATTTCGCTTCGCCGTGTGTTAAAAATATAGTGCAATTAACGCCAAATTAACCAAATTAATTCGCGAAAAGACGCTCAGGGTAAATTGATCATACTATATATTGTAATTAAAACTAAGGCAAACGAACTACAAAAACAAGACGAACGTCGACTTTCGTCACTTCGTAACAACGCGTACTGCAAGCTTATTCGGAAAGAGAACGCACTCTCGCTCCTGCGATAATAAGCTCACCCAGCACATTGCACAGTGGGTTATGGAGGGCCGTATGCAGTGTATGCAGTGTCCGTCTCCAGACCCCGACTGTCATTTCCAGTGAATACTGATAACAACGACTACCAGTACAATGCCCTCGCTTTCAACTTTGTATTCGACTTCGACAACGACAACTATAACAACAACAACAGCAATCTCTCTGCGCCCGGTATTGTCAACTCACTGCGACCTCCCCCAGACATCAGCGGTAATACAGACTGGGCTCGATCGCTATGTGCAAATTTAACGAAAACGAAGCCCACAAGCGACTAAGAAAAACAACGCACCCAAAATAACTAAAACAGCAAAAAACACAAAAAACAAATTCTATGTTACGTCTATAAAAACAGGGGTAGCATAAAAGAAAGTAAAATACAAGTCAATGATGAAAATACCTATCGATCACTGGTCAAATACCTCGACGATGAAAAGATGAACTACTACACCTACCAACTTGAAAGTAGCAAGGGATTACAAGTGGTTATCAAATGAATCGGGCAAATGGTTCCAGTCAGCGAGATAAAAGATGGACTTAAAGATAAGGGCTTTGAAGTCAAAATGGCAATGAACATAATAAATAGAAATAAAATTCCCCAACCAATGTTCAAGATAGAACTGACACCTGACTATGCCTATAAATAAAAACGAAGTTCACCCAATTTACAATTCACCTAACAAACACAAACTTTTTTCATCTCAATGGCTACAACTTCTATGCGACCAATCATCCCGATGGTAGGGCTAATGGAGGTACTGGAATCCTGATAAAGCGTCGCATCAGGTACTATCCGTTGCCATCATTGGCTACAACTTATCTACAGGCCACAAGAATTCATATCGAAATACAAAGCAGCTTGTGACTACAATTCCAAACACACACATTGGGGATCCCCACTCATCAACCCAAAATGAAGACAACTATATAACGCTATAATAACATCACGAAACAAGCTTGACTTTATTTCTCCGGGCTGGCCTACGTATTGGCCCACAGATCCAAAGAAGCAACCAGACTTGATTTATTTTGCTGTTACAAGAAGAGTGCCACAGGCTCAGATTTGTGTGGAGCACTTAACAGATCTATCATCGGATCACTCGCTAATCTTTCTTCATCTTTATGACCACCCACAGTACTCGGAGCGCCCACACTTTTTAACTTCTAGAGAAACAGATTGGCTTAAATACAGGAAGCAAGTTCCCATATTGACGGCTGCCCAAACATTAATTGTAAAGATGACATAGGTACCTCATTTGAAGACTTAGTGTCTGTAATGTCACTGGCGACAAAGCACTCCTCTCCAATAATTGCAGCTAATAAACTTCACAAAACAGTCGTGTCGTGGCATACTGAAGAAGTCAACCGAATAATCTCTGAGATACAAAATGCATTTGAAAAACGAGAGCATTGCTCCGATGTTTTTCTGGATGTCGCCCAAGCTTTCGACCACGTTTGGCTGGATGGCACAAAATCAAAATATTACTTCCATAGAACATCCATAAAATACTGGATACCCACAGCAAAGAAGTTTCGCAGTTAGATGCAAAGATTTCCTCTCCCAATAACATCCAATTGAACCTGGGAGCGTGCTTGGACCGACACTGTATATCATATACATAGCAGATATACCGACAAACAGTCATATAACAATTTCGACATTTGCTGATGATACTGCCATCCATTGTCGCTAAACAACATCAATATTCCAAAAAAAAAAACGATTTAACTTACCTTGGTGTCTATTTGGATAGACGGCTCACTTGGCGCAAGCACGTCGAAGCGAAGAGAGATCAACTGAAACTAAAAGCTATTAATCTACATTGGCTTATAAACGTCCGTTCACCACTAAAACTGGAGTACAAAGTACTCTTTTACATTGCAATTCTCAAACCAATTTGGACATATAGCTCTGAACTATGGGGAGACGGTTCCATTAGTAATTTAGAGTTAATCGAGAGAGCTCAATCGAAGATACTGAGAACCATCACTGGTGCACCCAGGATCTGTTGGATCTGTTAAAGATGAAATCGCCAAGGTGAAAGCAAAGTCCCAGCTTCAGCTAGGGAACCACCGAAATAGACTTGCGCAGAATTTAACTTGTCAGGGTAGGCATACACGACTCCGGCGAAGAGACCTCCCAATCCAGCAATAACAGTTAAGGCCGTAATTCAAATATTTAATTGTAATTAATTAAAGATTAATTAATTATCGTAAGACTCCGAGAGAAAAGATTCGATAAATAAAGAAAACTTAAAAAAATGACTGATCCTGCTAAATCGTTCTATCATAATTAAACTTGGCATACGGACACACTAACTGGGTTTGAGTTTGAGTTCGAAATTGCGTTGAAGTGGAGGGAGGGAGGGAAATTTCAAAGTACACATTTTGTGCGTATTCACATACAGCATCTGGAACTAAAATTAATCTAAATCTAGGTCTTTTAGTCTCTGAGATATAGGTGATTATACGAATGGAAAATTGGGAAAACCCCCATAGGGGGAAGTTGGGGGAGAATCAAAAAAATAAAACAAACTTGCATAGCGTATACATATAAGGCATCTTTGTGCAAAATTTTGTGTCTCTATCTCTTATAGTCTCTGAGGTAAAGGTGTTCATACGGACGGACAGACAGACATGGCTATATCGACTCGGCTTGTCATGCTGATCAAGAATATATAATAATTGTGGGGTCTGCCACGCCTCCTTCTGTCTGTTACTTTTTCAGCTCTAGCAAACCTTATATACTATTGTACTATAGATCTCATGTACAGAGTATAAATACGAATTTTTCAATTGGACGGTTTTTTGGTTTTGATACTCTCAACGTTTTTTTTTTAATTTTTCTTGGAACTGAATGAGCAGAATTTTAATTTTTTTCGTCAGATATTAGCTATTTTTGAAATCGATACATTTGGGTTATTCCTTTTTAATATACTATAACTTAATAAAACACAAGTTATTTTGACACTCATACATATGCAGTTGGTTACTTTTTTATATGGCATAAATTAATGTGATTTTTATTTATGGTTTTATTTACATGTGCATTAAAAACAATTACATTATTTACTCTTACCTTGGCCATCAGAAACATTGGCAATATTATCATTTTTTGAAGTCGGATGTCTAAGGTACCAGGATAAGAGATTAATATCGGTTCGAACTTTATCCGAATCGTACATTGGCCTTCTAATGTTATAGGATTTATCGCCACAAATCCTTACAGAGGCAAGATGACTTTTACCTTATATTTAATATTTAAGAAATAGTATTTAATACCGTTTTCAGTTTACCACAACTACTTTAGATCATTACTATATTCAATGCAATAAATATCAAAATAATGTAATGCTAATTTCACAAACTTACCTACAAATTTCACAGCTGGTTTTGGATAATGTGAAATGTTGTGAACTTCCTTTGCGATGTGACGTACTGGGTTTGTAATTCTAGCGACGTACGCATCAAGAGCTAGTTGAGACGTTGGCTCATAGCTGTACCTGTATACAGAATATAAAATAATATATAATTTATTATATAATTTTAAATAGCTAATAATATAAGCGGGGACCCTATACGCTCCAATTATTATACCCTGTACCAGTAGGGTTAAAAGGTAGGTAGCATAAAAAGGCAATAAAAACACAACAGCATTCCTTAGCATTAATTTCTTGTCTTATTACAATTTCGTTTCGTGTTTTTTCTCAATTATGTTAATTTAAAAAAAAAAAAACAAGAAAGGAGTGCTAAAGTCGAGCAGGCTCAAATCTTGCCCTGTACCACCCCACCAAAAAAAAAAAAAAAATTATTAAAAAAATTTAATTAATTAATTAAATTAAATATAAAATATTCCATACATGCATACATACATTTACATCAGAATCGTGTCTATTCGTGTTGGTGTACTTGTACATATGTATGTATGTGTGCATTGGGCCTGGTTATATGGCTATAACTTTCTTTCTAATCACCCTATCATAATGAATAATGGTATACGGATATATAATCACTAACTGGATGTGTCTACCAAATTTTAGTTCAAAATTAAGGGAGTTATAGAAAATTGCGAATAGTGGGGGAGTGTGGGGGTGCATCGGGAAAAATGAACAAACTCGTCCTTTCTCGGGCTCAGGAGAATCTGTATACCAAGTTTGGTTATTCTAGCTCTATACTTTCTGAGATCCTTGCGTTCATAAAGACAGACCGACAGACAGACGGACAGACGGACATGGCTATATCGACTCGGCTTGTCATGCTGATGAAGAATATATATACTTTGTGGGGTCTGCCACGCCTCCTTCTGCATGTTCCATGTACACTCGCACAAAACGAATATACCCTTGTACCCTTTGGGTACAGGGTATAAGAATATTATACACATAGGTACGGAGTATTTTAAAAGAGTATTTTGAAATACTCTGTAAATATGTTTACAATAATTATAGAAAATAAAAAAATTAAGAAAATTAAAAAAACAAGTAAAAAAGCTAAAATCGGGTGTCCCGACTGGCAAAGGAAATTTTTCTTTGCTAAACGAACTTATTGCAGCAACTAATTGGTCCTATTTGTATAGTGCTGTTGACATCAACATTTGATGCCTGCATCCCAAAAAGTGTCATTTCGTCTGCGTCATCAAAACCTCCTTGGTTTTCACCAAGACTTTCAAACTTAAAAAATGTTAAATCTAGATGCTTTAAAAAGTATAAGCAGTCGGGCCTATCTATTGACTTCTATAAATACTCTTTAGCGAAATCCAATCCTGTCCTTAATTCACAATGTTATAATAATTACCTTGCCCGATGCAAGATACAATTTGCACAGGACCCTAAACAATTCTATAAGTTCGTTAACTCTAAGCGTAAATCTGCTTCCCTTCCTTCGTCATTTTTCCTTGGTGACAAAAAAGTCAGCAACGATTCTGAAGCATATTCACATATTCCTCTGTCTCCATTAGTAATACCTCTTATCCTTATAGCATTTCATCTTCCCACACTATTTACGCTCCCATAATTTCTGATAGCTGTCTACTCTCTGCTATCAAATCCTTAAAATCTTCATACTCTCCTGGAGCAGACAACATTCCTAGTTGTGTTCTCAAGGAGTGTTCTAGTTCCCTTTTACAACCATTACTTAAACTTTTTAATCTGTCACTTGGTTCCTCAATTTTTCCCTTTATAAAAAGGGTGGTAAGTCTGATATTTCAAACTACAGAGGAATTGCAAAGTTGTCTGCCATACCAAAATTATTTGAAAAAATAGTTTGCAGCACTTTGCAGCACCTCTGTAAATCTGTCATATCTCCAGCTCAACATGGATTCATGAAGAGACGGTCTACTACGACCAATTTGCTGGAATTTACTTCCTTGGTAAATGAAGCATTTATTCTAAAAATGCAAACTGATGTCGTTTACACTGACTTCAGTAAAGCATTTGACTCTGTGAACCATGATCTTCTGCTCTTTAAGCTAAGTCGTATAGGATTTCCCTCCGCTTTTTTGAGTTGGATTTCGTCTTATCTAAAAAATAGGACCCAACGGATCTTGCTTAGGTCGCACATTTCTAAGCCCGTGTTTGCATCATCAGGTGTGCCTCAAGGTAGCCATCTTGGCCCCTTACTTTTTACATTATTTATTAATGACCTCCCCGCTACCTTGCCATTGCAACGTATATCGACTGTTGAAGACTTTGGGGTTCTTTCTGATTCCAAATTGAACTTTAACCTTCACATATCCAGTATTGTCAATAAGTCCAAGGGATTACTTGGATTCATTAAACGTTGGTCCAAGGAATTTAATGACCCTTATACCACTAAGCTTCTTTACACTGCTCCAGTACGCTCCGTGCTTGAGTACTGCTCATGCGATTGGTCTTCGCAGTATAGAAAGCATCAGGAAAGTATTGAGTCTGTTCAGAAGCAATTCCTTCTTTTTGCTCTACGTGGTTTAAGCTGGGATCCCAACCTCCGCTTGCCATCGTACTCTAGCAGACTGATGCTTATAAAACTTCCTTCTTTAGTTAATCGTATTTGCCATTCGTCTTGTCTAGGTGCACAACCGATTACGCTGCGCACAATCGTTTTCGAGTCATTTGTTCCAATTATAATGAGCTTTCTCATTTACTTTCAACAGAACTCTCTCTTTATTCTATAAAAGTTCTTCTTTATAGTTATCTCCGTGGAAATCTCTGACCACATACTGCTGTGAGTCGGGGCATAGCTGGCCGGACTGGCTTAAAACTTTCCCCCACCGGGTTGGAGATTTCCCTCTTTCTCCTTTTGTCTTTCTTGTTCCATCTTTCTCTTTCCCTGTTTCTCTCTTCCCCTTTCTCTTCCTCTTCCTTTCTCTCCCTCTTTACCTCTGTCTCTTTCTACTCCTTACTTTTTCTAATTAGCTCCTAAGTAGAATTAATTTTCCTCTTCTACATACTATTTGTTTAGATTGTCAGGTCTATAATGTCTCTGACCACATATGGCTGTGAATCGGGGCATAGCTGGCCAACTGACAAATAAAATTCCCCCAACGTGTCGGGGGCATTTATAGACGTTATTGTACAGCTTTTTTGTAGGCTTTCTTATCTTTTAAGTTGAGACTTTTTTATATTAATCATATTTGTATTTTTAATTTCAAATCTTAATATATATATATATATATATATATATATATATATATATATATATATATATATATATATATATATATATATATATATATATATATATATATATATATATACCTCTTTTGGTATTCGAAATCACGTAAAGGGTGTATAATTGCACATATACAAAGCAATTGCGTCTATGTGAGTGTATGTATGCTTATGCTCGTATATTCGTGTCTGTGTAAGCATGTTGGCAGTCAACCCAAGCACCAGCATCAACAACAGCCGCGGGCAGCGCTGCAGCAGCAAATATATTTATGGCTATAACTTCCGATAGATGATAGACCGATTTAACAAGGTCTATCATGATGAAACTTGGCATACGGACACATAATTACTAACTGGGGGTATTTGCAAAATTTTAGTTCGAAATTCCTAGAATTACGGGAGTTAGAGAAAATCGGGTTTTGTATTGCAGAGGGGGGAGGGGGGGAAATTCCAAAATACACATTTTCTGCGTGGGCATGTGGGACTAAAATTTGGTGTTCCTAGGTCTTATAGTCTCTGAGATATACGATTATACGAATGGAAAATCGGGAAAACCCCCATAAGGGGGAAGTGGCGGGGAAAAATAAAACAAACTTGCACAGCTTGCACACATAACGCATCTTTGTGCAAGGTTTGGTGTATCTACCTCTCATAGTCTCTGAGATCCAGGGTTCATACGGACAGACAGACAGACAGGGCTAGATCGACTCGTCTGGTCATGCTGATCAAGAATATAGTTGTATGTAGATACTTTTACACTTGAAATGAATACGCGTCGGTACTTTGATTTGTACTACCCGTGCTGTCGCACGATTTGTCCTTTTATTCAAAACTCACGCTGTGTTTTAGGGCAGCAGCGTGTGGAACTTGATTTTTATTGGACAATATCTATAATGAGGAAGGTCCGCATGCTGCGTTTGTAGGGCGCCGCATGAGGACGTCTAATTCTATTGGTTAGCCTATCTTAACTAACACAGTGTTGCATGCAGCTGTGTAAACCTTAATCTATAAACGTAATTCTAAACGATGCAGATGCGCGATCCTTGTCACTTAACCGTAATGTGTGTGCAGGCGTGGGATCGCGTTTACATAACGCAGGCAGCAATGTAACGTTCGTTGGTCTTTAAGGCAGTCGTGGGACACTTGAGCTAGTCCTTCAACGATGCCGTATGTTCATGCCTGAACAATATATGTATATACTTTGTGGGATCTGCCACGCCTCCTTCTGCCTGTTACATTTTCAGCTCACGCAAACCTAATATACTCTTGTACATTTTATGTACAGATTATAATTACCACATTTTGTGGATGGTGTCTACCTCATTTGGTATTTAAACTCACGTAAAGGGTGTATAGCTACACATTTACATAGGAATTGTGTCTACTTGAGAATATGCTAGTCTGTGAATACTGCGTGTGTCTTTTCAAAGCAGCAATAGGAACAACAGGGTGGGAGGGGAAAAAATCAAAAAAAAAAAATTAAACAATCTTGCACAACGTACACAAATGTCTCTATAGTGTTTGAGATCCAGGTGTTCATACCATTCTGATCCATCATGCCAAATGTACTAAACAAAGAAAAAATTGCTTTTGAAAATGTTAAATATTTGTAAATTAATTAACATTTATTGCCCTGTCAGTGCAAGACGAATGTATATAAATGTGTACATACATTCACACAATAGTGTCTCAAATTTTTCTTTGACTATTTCAATCGCTTGCACGCAACTACAGGAACACCAGCTTGTATGTGTGTGTGTATGTATAATAAGTTGTTGAAAATCAACACAAACATAAGTACCAATGCACGCATGTTAATATAAGCAGATAATATTCTTATTTTATCTACAAGTTATCTATCACTGTTGCATACGAGCCCTTCCTTAACAGCGAATATACATATAATCTATTCAATAGGTTATGAGCCCAGGGCATATAGGCTCATAGGAGAAGTACGAAGTATTATGAAATTGTAATCGTTCGGTGACTCAAGAAATATAACATATAAAAGTGAGTGCGCTATATCAAATAGACAAAGTGAAAGAGCATAATTATGACTCATGGATCATACAGATGCGGTCTGTTCTAGTGCACGCGGAATTGTGGAGTGTGGCATCAGGTGCTGAACCTAGTAATACTGAGAATTCAAGTCCAAAAGATGAAAAAGCATTAGCAACTATAACGCTAAGTGTAAAAGCTTCACAATTGGGGTTCATTAAAAATTGCAACACTTCGTACGAGGCATGGAAAAATTTAAAAGACGTTCATCAGCCGAGTGGACCTGTACGGAAAGTGACGTTGTACAAGAAATTGCTAGGCAAACGCATGGTTCAAGGCTAAAGCATTTCAAGTTACATACACGAATTCAACGAAATTCTGGATGGTTTGTGTACAGTTGGCATCGAATTAAACGATGAGTAGAAAACATTTGTGTTGTTGTCAAGCTTGCCCGAAGCATACGAAAATTTTGTTCGTCGCCATTGAGACGCGTGACAATTTACCGTCATTTGATGTGTTATGTATCAAGCTGATGGAAGAGGGAGAGCGCAGAGGCAATGCAGATGGAGAGAGCGAGAATGCAAGAGCATTTACAGCTACGCAGCAGCCCATCGTGCATTCCAAAGCGAATTCAAAAAAGAATGGAAAAATCGGCGTTTGGTACAACTGCGGCGAAAAATGGCACTACAAGGCACAGTGCAAACGTTAGAAAATGCACGATCAAGGGAAAAAGCAATCGACAAGAAAAGAGATGGAAAAGCAGAGCAGCTTGCTAAATGCGTTGGACAGCGGAGCAACAAGCCATATGTGTTGCAATAAGACGTTATTTGTTTGGTATATGTTTCAAGGCAAACAAAATAAATGTTTTTCCGCAACTGAATCAGATGGTACATTGTGGCACAGGCGTTATGGCCATTTAAATTTTACCAGTCTGAAGGAAATGATCAGCAAAGAGCTAGTGTGTAGTTCATACTGATGTATGCGGCCCATTCGACACGAAGTCACTTGCTCGATTCAAATACTTTCTGACCTTCATCGATGACAAGCCCAGACGTATATTTGTTTATTTTTTGCGGAAGGAAGATTAAGTGTCCAGTAAGTTCGTCGAATTTAAAAACTTTGTTGATTTTATGACAAACAGATAAAAAGCTCAAATGTATTCGAACCGACAATGGAGGCGAGTTTGTCAACACAACATTCAACGGTTTCCTGAAACACCATGGTATTGCAAGGCAATTGACCGTGGCCTATACTCCGCAGTTGTGAGCACAGTTCTGACGACAGCAGCTCCAACGCATATGATAATGCAGTCGAAAAAGAAGACTCTGGCGAGGATAATGTGAAGATTGGGCCAGGTCGGCCTAAAATTGTTCGTCCAAGAAAGCAATACAATATGCTTGGAGCATTGGTTGCTAGTGACGTATTGGTTCCTATGATGAGGCGGTTGGTAGCACATATGCAGCATTCTGGCAAGAGGCGATGACAAAAGAATATCAGGCACTACAATCAAACGAAACCTGACAGATGGCTGATTTACCCAAATATCAGCGTGCAGTTGGTTGCAAATGGGTATATAGCCTGAAACGTGACTCTGACGACGATAATGTGAAGATTGGGCCAGGCCGGCCTAAAATTGTTCGAACTGGTAAACCTGGTCGTCCAAGAAAGCAATACAATGTGCTTGGAGCATTGGTTGTGTTGGCGCAGATGCTGATTTAGATTAAGATAGTTTAAGAGAATTATTTGAATTTTAGTTTAGGACGAAAAGAGAGCGCGAGAGCGGCCGTTTGCGGACGTCGCCTCGCGCCCTTTTTTCGCCGCCTTAGGCTTAGTTTAGCATGTAAGCCGAATTTGAAGTCAGTTGTAAGCTAGAACTAAATAGGAGCATATTCGTCGCCAAATATTTTCGAAATTTCCATATTAAAGTTAAAGTTAAAAGCAAGCGTCCCATTTTTCTTTGTTTTCAATAATTTATATAAATTCATATAAATTTTCATTGGCGCCCGAGCGGGGACTTGCTTGTTTAAAATTAAAAACTTTAATTTGTGCGGAACCGCGTCGGTCGTGTTGTTGTGCTGCACTGGGGATTCTGTTGTGTTGCTGCCACGTTATTGGAGGATGAGTCAAGTCGACCAAAGGGAAGTTCCTGAGCCAAAGTCGACTTCACAGGTACTGAGCTAAAGTTTGAAAGTGAAATTTAACTAGCGAATTGCTTATTTCGGTCTTCAACTTTAAACCTTTGGCACCTACGTGACCATAATATAATACGGTAGATAGTTGAGTATAATTAACATTGCTGTCGTGTTCGTGCTTAACCTGCTGCATTTTTTGTTTGCCTGCGCTTCGCATAATACATGCATAATATTTAGCTGTTCTGCTAACGCACACAAGGCATTTGTATTAGAATTATTATTTTCGTTTGTCGCCACTTTCGCTGCTGCTTCCAAAAGTATTGCCTTCGACGGTCAGTCAACTGCAGTTCTTCTCGTTTTCGTTCGCACTGCTAGACGACCATCTGTTGCGCTCCCCTACACTTGCTGAGAACAGCATATTATTTTTGATTTCTCGTTTGTCACTCGACAATTTTCGTTCGATCAAAGCTTAAAACCGTAAATCAATATGAGTAAGGACTTGATCGAAGAACTTAAAAGGAAGCGCGAAAGCTGTATGAGGAGTATATGTCGTATGTAACGGCAATTAAAAGAAGGCTCGATTTCGTTAGAGCCAATCGAGTTAGAATGCAGGTTAGAGCTTCTAACAACTCATATAGAAACTGCAAATATATTGCAAAGCAAAATTGAAGCGAAAGATACAGAAGATGACTACCGTGAAGAGTTGGAAGAAACTTGCATTATGACCAAATTCTTATTAAAAGTTCGGCAAACGGTATTGCACCGTCTACTTCAAAAAAGCCAAGGTGTCGATTGCCAGCGGTCGCTTTTCCAACTTTTAGCGGCGAGCATTCTGAATTTAAAAATTTCATGAAACTTTTGTTCACAATGATGATACACTGCATGATATTGAACAAGATAGAACGCTACAGTCGAGCAAGCCCGACAGTAAAATACCCTGTACTCTCCACAAAAAAGAAAAATTAAAAAAAAAAATTAAAAAAAAAAATTAAATTATTAAAAACAAGATAGAACGCTACAGTCGAGCAAGCCCGACAGTAAAATAGCCTGTACTCTCCACAAAAAAAGAAAAATTAAAAAAAAAAAAATTAAAAAAAAAAAAAATTAAAAAAAAAATTAAATTATTAAAAAAAATGAATGAATGAATTAATTAATTAAATTAAATGAGAATACATGTTTATGTTCAGTTTTAACAGCATACATTTACATCACGTACCTATGCGTGTTTATATGCGTGTATGTATGCAGCACAAAGTTGAACCAAAGCAGCAACAACAACAACAGCTGCGGGCAGCGCTGCCGACAGAGCTGCAGGCAGCGCATGAGCAGCGATTTTACTTATGGCTATAACTTTCTTCAGAATTGACCTATCATGATGAATTTGGCATACGGACACATTAGTACTAACTGGATGTACCTACCAAAATTGATTTCAAATTTCCAAGAATTACGGAAGTTATAAGAAAAAACACGAATTGCGGGGGGGTGCATCGAAAAAAAACTCAAACTCGTACTTTCTCGGTCTTAGGAGAATATGGAAACCAAGTTTGGTTATTCTAGCTCTTATACTTTCTGAGATCCTTGCGTTCATACGGACAGACAGACGGACAGACGGACGGACGGACATGGCTATATCTACTCGGCTTCTCATCCTGATCAAGAATATATATACTTTGTGGGGTCTGCCACGCCTCCTTCTGTGTGTTACATACATGCGCACAAAACTAGTATAGCCTTTCACCCTTTGGGTACAGGCTATAAAAATTCAATCACTTAATATCATGTTTGGCTGGTGATGCTTTAGGCACAGTTCGCGCCTTCCAAGTGACGGAAGACAATTATAGCAAAGCCATTGAAAGTCTAAAGCGGGTGTACGATAATGACTGCCTAATATTTTTCGATAACATATCGACACTTTTCAATCTGCAAAAGATTTCCCAGCCATCTGCGTCTGCTTTGAGAAGCCTGATCGACACAGTGTCGGCCTCCTATGACTCACTTCTGTCAATTGGTGACGACAAGAAAATCGCTAATGCCATTTTAATTTATTTAGTTATGAGCAAAAATGCTAGCAGGATAAATCATTCGTTCGTTGCTGCCAAAAACGAACAGAATAACCTTTGTCAGTTTTGCAATTCAACTGACCATTCGATTGGCAATTGCCAGGCATATATTGCCTTGTCAGTGCAGCAAAGGTTTGACTTCGCTAAAGGTGCGCCTTTGTGCATAAACTGACTTCGGCGAGGCCACACAGTAGCGAAGTGTAAGGCAAAGAAATGTAGCGTATGCCAACGTTCTCATCACACACTGCTACATATTTATACTGCTAGCAGAAATCTTGCGTTACCACCACCCTCTCAGCCACCACATCTTCAAGATAGCTCTTCCACTTCACATGCCATGCATGCGGCTGCTTCGGATAGAGTGGTTCTTGCAACAGCAGTCATGTGCGTTAAAACGAAAAGTGGCGATTTCGTTTTAGAGCATTCTTAGATTCTGGGTCACAAGTCAACTTTGTGACTGAGGATCTAGCTCAAAAGCTACAGCTCAGACGAGAGGATACGTGTATGGTCTTGCACGGCATTAGAGACACCAATGCGCGTGCCAAGAAAAGAATTCATACAGTGGTGAAGTCGCGTGTCAATTGTAGCGAGTTTTCCGCAGATTTTTGGATCTTGGGATCGATTTCTGGTTATCATCCCGATCAAGCGGTGAACACCAGCGGGTGGAGGGTCCCCAAAAATATTCAATTGGCCGATCCTCAATTCCATAAGCCGCAAAAAATTGATATGCTAATTGGAGCAGAGTCATTCTTCGACTTATTGTCGGTGGGCCAAATAAAGCAAGGCCCTGAGTCTCCCACATTACAAAAAACGCTTCTCGGCTGGATAGTGTCAGGCAGATGCTCTACTCAACCTACAACGAGTATAGAAGGAGCAGTGAATTTAAGTTGCCAAGAAGAACAATTACTTTCGATAGACTCAACGATACAAAAGTTTTGGTCCATTGAGGACTTGCCTAATAATTCGAAAGTTCTCTCACCTGAGCAACAGCTTTGTGAACAACACTTTGTTGATAATACAAAAATCTTGTCGTCTGGTCGATTTCAGGTACGGTTACCTTTTAAATCTGACCCAAAAAATCTTGGCTCATCGTATGAAATTGCGAAACGTCGTTTTTTGTCGCTTGAAAGGAGGTTGTCAAAAGACCCTCAAATGAAAAGCATGTATCTGGAATTTATGGACGAGTATGTTTCGCTCGGTCACATGTCCTCAACGGACAACACAATTCCAGATACTCCACACTATTTTATTCCGCATCAGTGTGTCCTGCGGCCTCAAAGCACGTCGACCAAGTTACGTGTCGTTTTCGATGCCTCTTGCCGCACGTCCACTCAGATTGCGTTGAATGATACCTTAATGGTCGGTCCAACAATTCAGGAGGAGCTTTATTCTACGCTGCTTCGTTTTCGTTTGCGAAAGTTCGCCTTAGCGGCAGACATTAAAAAAATGTACCGTCAGGTGATGGTGCACGAAGCAGATAGAAACTATCAGCTCATAGTGTGGCGAAGAGATCCGTCTGAGTCTTTGAAAATCTTCAGGTTAAACACTGTAACATATGGCACGTCGCCAGCTCCGTTCTTGGCGGTGCGGTGTTTAACAAGGCTGAGTGAAATGGTCCGTTCCTCACATCCAACAGCTGCTGAAGTTATTCGGAGCGACTTTTATGTCGACGATATGTTAACTGGTGCTGAAAGCGTTGAACAACTAAAAAAGCTTCCAGCAGAAATGTCGCACGTTCTTCAAAGTGCAGGCTTCGAATTGGCAAAGTGGTTTTCGAACTGCTCGGAACTGTCCGCATTTGATAGCACAGTTATTCCAGTAGCCACAGTCGACTCAGACCCAACCAAAACGCTCGGCGTTATGTGGTTGCTGAAGGAAGATGTATTTCAGTTCCAGTTGGAAAATTCCTTCCTAGATCTCCGCTCGACAAAACGGAACTTATTTTCGGTGACTGCCAGGCTTTTCGATCCTCTGGGCCTTCTTTGCCCGCTGATCACCAAAGCAAAAATGTTGCTGCAAGATTTGTGGCTACAAAAACTAAATTGGGACGAATCCATCCCTGAGAATCTTCATACAGTTTGGGACTCATTTAAGCAGAATTTCTTGAACCTCAGCGGTATTCAAGTCCCTAGATTCAAATACATGCGTTCGCCGATGCCTCAATGCGAGCTTATGGCGCCTGTATTTATGTTCGTGTTTCGACTGGGAATGGTTGGAAAGTGTCACTTTTGACCTCAAAATCCAAAGTAGCTCCACTCAAGACGAAAACTTTGCCTCGTCTTGAGCTGTGTGCAGCTCACCTTCTCGCAGATCTTTTTCGTCAAGTCCGCCCGTTGCTTAATTTTCCAATAGACAAGATAGTTATGTGGACTGACTCGGAAATAACGCTCCACTGGATCAAGTCACATCCGTCGGCATGGTCAGTTTTCGTTTCGAACAGGGTTTCTCAAATCCAAGAGCTGTCCGAGAATGCAACGTGGCGACATGTCCAGACTTCCTTATGGAATCGGAAGAAAATTGGCCTGTGAATGCTCACTTCGAGCCGCCTAAAAATTCAGCTGCCCTAGAAATTCGTAAGTCTGCTGTAGTTTTACTCGCAGATCGGCAAGCCAATTACATTCTCGAAGTTATCGAAAGCTACTCGTCACATTCAAAATTGCTGAGGGTGTTCGTTTGGGTTTTTCGATTTATACAAAGGTGCAGAAAGGTCTCGAAGCCCTTTGATCCTATAGCCAAGCCAAGCGAACTCAATTTGGTATTCAACAAAATTGTTCAAGTAATCCAGGACAATGAGTTCGGTGACGAAATCGACAAGATTCGAAAAAAGAGAACACTTAACGCTAACTTACAGCGTCTGAGTTCATTTCTATATGAGTTTAGAGAAGACGGTTTCTTGTTTTCCTTGCTGAGAGTGGGGGGAAGATTATTAAATGCTCCTATCCCGTACGAAGCCAAGTTTCCGTTGTTGCTTTCTAAAAAGTCGCAATTCATAAGATCGTACGTATCTTATTTGCATGTGTCAAATTGCCATGCTGGCCCTAGATCGCTGGTGAGCCTGCTTCATGAGCGAGTTTGGCTGGTTAACGCTCAGGAAGTGTGTCGCCGAACAGTACGTTCGTGCATCCTCTGCTTCAAATGGAAGCCCCGGTTGGCCTCCCAAGTAATGGGAAATCTTCCGGCAGACAGGCTCCAGCCTTTCCACCCGTTCGAAGTATGTGGTGTTGATTTTTGTGGCCATATAAGCACAACGCTCCGCATCCGTGGCAAGCCACCGTACAAGTCGTACGTGGCTCTTTTCGTTTGTTTTGCGTCGAAAGCGGTTCACTTAGAGCTTGTGTCAGATCTAACCACTGATGCTTTTCTCTTGGCTTTTGAAAGGTTCGTCGGCAGGAGAGGTGTCCCTCGCAAAGTTTACTGCGACAAAGCAACGAACTTCGTGGGAGCCGACAGGAAGCTGCAGGAGTTCCGGGCGAGATGGGAGATGGGATGGGGACATTGACAGCCAAACCTGCTTAAGGCGATGGCGCAATGCCTCGTGTCTCAAGCACAGGTTTTGGCAGCGATGGTCCCGGCAGTACATTTCGAGCCTCCAGGTGCGAGCGAAGTGGTTCCAGGAGGAACCCAACGTCGTCATCGTGGGACAACTCGTCGTGGTGGCCGAAGACAACGTGTCGCCACAAAAGTGGGTTCTTGGCAGGGTCACCACGACTCACGCCGGGACAGACGGGAAGGTGCGGGTGGCCGACGTCGCCACGAGTAGTGGCAATCTACGGAGGGCGATTCATCGGCTGGCGCCATCGCCCGTTGAAGGACGATGTCCCTCCAAGGGGGCCGGTGTTGGCGCAGATGCTGCTTTAGATTAAGAAGCATATTCGTCGCCAAATATTTTCGTAATTTCCATATTAAAGTTAAAGTTAAAAGCAAGCGTCCCATTTTTCTTTGTTTTCCATAATTTATATAAATTCATATAAATGTTCAGGTTGCTAGTGACGTAATGGTTCCTATGATGAGGCGGTTGGTAGCACATATGCAGCATTCTGGCAAGAGGCGATGACAAAAGAATATCAGGCACTACAATCAAACGAAACCTGACAGATGGCTGATTTACCAAAATATCAGCGTGCAGTTGGTTGCAAGTATATAGCCTGAAACGTGACTCTGATGGAAAAGTGGAACATTTCAAGGCACGACTCGTTGCTAAAGGGTGTTCCCAGAGGTATGGCGTGAACTATGCAGAGACGTTTAAATCCGTTTGCAGATTGGAAACCGTGCGGTTTATTATGGCGTTAGCAGCGGAATTGAAGCTGTATCTTCACCAGATAGATGTGTGTACCGCATCGCTAAGCAATTCGCAATACATTAAAGATATATTGCGTGAACATGGATGCGAGACCTGTAGACCTACATCTACACCACTGGACCGAGAGAGGTAAAATCGATCAATATATTTTTGTGAATTCTCCATATTTTTTTATTTTTATAATTATTATAAACATATGTACAGAGTATTTCAAAGTCGGGGCACCCGACTTTAGCTTTTTTACTTGTTTTTAATAATTTAATTTTTTTAAATAATTTTTTTTTTAATTTTCATTTTTTGTAGAGCGTACAGCTATTTTACCGTCGGCCTTCATCAACTGTAGAGTTCTCTCTTGTTTAATTTTGTTTTTTTTTTGGGAGAGGTACAGGGTATTTAAGAGTTGAGCCCGCTCAAAATGTGGACAGTGGGCATGGTTTTGGAAAATTTGAACTCAAAAGGGGGGAAAACTAACTCTAACTCTAACTTAAAACTTAGTTTGTATACGCTCAGAAAGAATACAAAAAAAAAAAAAACTGTATACATGGTTTTTCGCTTTTTTCCTGGGGCCTAAATTATAGGGATTTTCCCATATGCTATCAACGCACAGCCCAAACGGTAATAACTAGAGTGCTTAAATTTTGACACAAGTATGGCAGTAAGTAAATATGAGTCCGTATGCCAAGTTTCATCATGGGTTAATTATGAAGAAAGTTATAGCCATAAATATCGAACTCCAAAATTTGTTTGAAAAATCTTAATTTTTTCACCGATCAACTTCAAATTTGGCCTTTAAGCCAGAGAAAGAATACAAAACAAGAGAGAACGCTACAGTCGAGCAAGCCCGACAGTAAAATACCCTGTACTCTCCACAAAAAGGAAAAATTAAAAAAAAAAAATTTTTTTTTAATTAAATTATTAAAAAAAATGAATGAATTAATTAATTAATTAAATTAAATTAGAATACATGTTTATGTTCAGTTTTAACAGCATACATTTACATCACGTACCTATGCGTGTTTATATGCGTGTATGTATGCAGCACAAAGTTGAACAAAAGCAGCAACAACAACAACAGCTGCGGGCAGCGCTGCCGACAGAGCTGCAGGCAGCGCATGAGCAGCGATTTTACTTATGGCTATAACTTTCTTCAGAATTGACCTATCATGATGAAATTGGCATACGGACACATTAGTACTAACTGGAAGTACCTACCAAAATTGATTTTAAAATTCCGAGAATTACGGAAGTTAAAAGAAAAAACACGAATTGCGGGGGAGTGGGGGGTGTATCAGAAAATATAAACAAACTCGATCTGCCTAGGGCTTATAGGAACCTTGATACCAATTTTTATCCTAGCTCTTGTACTTACTGAGATCCTTGCGCTCATACAGACAGACGTACAGACGGTCAGACGGACAGACAGACAGACGGACATGGCTATATCGACTCGTCTTGTCATCCTGATCAAAAATATATATACTTTGTGGGGTCTACCACGCCTCTTTCTGCCTGTTACATACATTCGCACAAAACTAGTATACCCTTTCACCCTTTGGGTACAAATTTAAAAAAACTGTATACTCTGTTTTTTGCAATTTTTGTTTGAGTTTTTATACTCTCTACATGAAATGTACAAGAGTATATTAGGTTTGCGGGAGTTGAAATATGTAACAGGCAGAAGGAGGCGTGGCAGACCCCACAAAGTATATATATTCTTTATCAGCGTGACAAGACCAGTCGATCTAGCCCTGCCTGTATGTCTGTCCGTCTGGATCTCAGGGACTATGAATTTGTTTTGTTTGTTTTATTTTTTTGATTTTCCCCCCACTTCCCCCCTATGGAGGTTTTCCCGATTTTCCATTCGTATAATCGCCTATATCTGGGAGACTATAAGACCTAGGAACACCAAATTTTAGTCCAAGATGCCTTGTGTAAATACGCAGAAAATGCATATTTTGGAATTTCCCTCCCTCCCCCCTCTCCCATGCAATCGCGATTTTCTCTAACTCTAACCGAAACGTACCGAACTAGCCCCCAGTTAGTAATTATGTGTCCGTATGCCAAGTTTCATCATGATAGACCGATTTAACAAGAAGTTATAGCCATAATTATATTTGCTGCTGCAGCGCTGCTCAAGCCCTGCCTGTAGTTTTTAAATTGAAAACATATAATAGTGTTGAATTGCAAAATCTATATATATAAATCAGTTTGTCCTAACTGACTGACTGACTGATTGGTGATCAACGCACAGCCCAAACGGTAAAGGCTAGGAAGCTGAAATTTGGACTCAAGTATCCTTTCATAGTCTAGGTCCCCACTAAGAAGGGATTTTGGAAAACTCGAGCTCCAAAGAAAACAGGCTCCAACGTTTGTATGAAAAATCCGCATTTTTCAACCGATCGACTTAAAACTTAGTTTCTAAAATCAATTAAAGAATACAAACAAAACTGCATACTCGTATTTTCGAAATTTGTGTTGGAGCTTGAATTATTGGGGTTTTAATATTTATTCACAATTTCAAATGAAAAGTTTGTGTTATAAATTTAGTCCGATCGATTTAAAATTTGGATAATGTAATCTACGTAACTAAATCTACAACTTTGCATTCAAGGATTTTCTAAATATGCATTTTACAAAAGCAGGGAGAACAAACAATGCAAAATATCAAACAGTTGGGGACAACTAAGTATACACACACACACACATGCAAACAGCTGTTCGTGTAGTTGCGTGCAAACGATTGAAATAGCCAAAGCAAAATGTGAGACAATAATGTGTGAATGTCCATAGATACATATGTATGTACATTCGTCTTGCACTGACAGAGCAAGAAATGTTAATTAATTGAAAATTATATAATATTTTTAAAAGTAATTTTTTTTTCTTTGTTTAGTGCATTTGGCATTCGGGTTTTCATTAATAGCTTTATGCAGCAACAACAAATATCAAATAGTTGGGGACATCACATACACACACTCACACACACAACAAGCAACAGTTCGTGTCTATGTGTGCGGTTCTCTACGTGCGGTTGAAAAAGTAAAAAGAAACATACATACATATGTATGCCTGTGTATGAATATAGCATGTATGTACATTCGTATTAATGTATACATTGGGAAATCGAACACAGTTGTTTGATTGTAAAAAAAAAATAATGCTCTAAAAACAACAACAACTGCAAGTCATTAGCTCGCTCTTCTTCTTTCGTTTTGACCATTTAATGTTAATTGCAAAGGCACAACGCCAAAAGTTTACACTTACCGTCGCTAGGCAACGACTGCGTAAGCGATAGTAAAGCAGAAACCGAATAATGGAGCTACGCATATTCTGCTTCGCATTGCGGGCAGATGTATGTATGTATGTATATGATTTGTTCTTATTGATCTCAATAAATAATTCGATTTCATTATTTAAATATTCTGCTTATTGCATTCAAACTTCGATATTTTGATGGTATCGGTGCCAGTAGTTTTTGATCGTGGCTCATCGCTGCACGGAATTGACACGAGTGCCGTGTTTCATATTCCGAGTTTGTGCGTGGCCGTATTGACTCAATATGACACGAAAAGACTCAAATGTGAATTTAAATTTGGACTCAAGTATCGTTTCATAGTATCCATCATAGTGTAGGAGCACACTAAGAAAGGCTTTTGGAAAATTCTAACTCCAACGGGGGGAAAACGAGCTTTAAAAAATATTAGTTATAGTGGTCATGTTCGTTTAACGAAATAGTTTGTCAAGAACAAAAATGTAACGGACTACTGAACAATTTTTTGTCAAGAACAGAAAATGTTCATTTAAATACCTTAAATGCCTTCCTACTGGTAACCTTTAAGGTGAAAACATATGGGTAGGTTATGCACACACCATATAAATACAATGGGAAACATATTTAGCCGGGTTAAGACGGGCATTACCTGCTAGTTTAATATATAAGGGTAAGAACATATCAGGGTTGCCAGACGTCCCAGTTTTGTTCGAACATGAATGTGACTCGTGGCATCGGCAAATGCGCAAAAAGGCACACATCTGATCCAAGGAACACAAACAGGAGGCGATGGATATCCTTTGTACAGACGAATAAAGGTGGACGATGCACTGTGGTGCCTTAGACCGAAACAGCTTGCGAAAATCAAAATGTTCATGAACGCTTTGGGGACAAATACAAAAGACTTAGTTTTTATAGCCTGTACCCAAAGGGTAAAAGGCTATATTAGTTTTGTGCGAATGTATGTAACACACACAAGGAGGAGTGGCAGACCCCTCAAAGTATATATATTCTTGATCAGCATGACGAGACGAGTCGATCTAGCCCTGTCTCTCTGTCTGTCCATCCGTATGAACACCTGGATCTCAGAGACTATAAAAGCTATAGACACCAAATTTTGCACAAAGATGCCTTTTGTATGTACGCTGTGGAAGTTTGTTTTTTTTTTTTGATTTTTACCCCCACTTCCTGATTTTCCATTCGTGTAATCGCGTTTATCTCGGAGACTATAAGACCTAAGGACACCAAAATTTAGTCCCAGATGCCTTATGTGAATACTCAGAAAATGTGTATTTTGGAATTTCCTTCCCTCCTCCCCCGCATATCGTAACTCCCGTTGGAATTTCGAACTCAAATTTTGCAAATTCCCCCAGTAAGTTATTATATGTCTGTAGATTAATATAAAAAATTTAATTTTAAAAATATTTTCACAAAATTTTGTTTTGTGGGAAAGGTTAGAGGCTATTTAAGAGTTGAGCCAACTTGACTTAGCATTCTTTTCTTGTTGAATTAAGTAGGTTTTAGCTGAAAACTCACTCCAGTCTTATATCGTGTACCCAAAAGGTAAAGGACCATACTAGTTTTGTGCGAATGTATGTAACACACAGAAGAAGGCCTGACAGATCCCCAAAAGTAAATATATTATTAGTCGTCCATATTAACGCTAGGATCTCAGAAAGTAGAATAACCAAACTTGGTATTGAGATTCACCTAAGTCCAAGAAAGTACGAGCTTGGGTTTTATTCCGATGCTCCCACGCTATAAATGATGTTCCATAACTCCCGCAATTCTTTGAATTTCGAATTCTTGTCAATACATCTTTAGTTCAATTATCTGATTCACGATTCTGATGTAAAAGTATGCTGTTGAAACTGTACATAAATGTATTGGTCCACTTGAATATTCGGCATTTAATTAAGTTAATTTTCTTATTGATCAAATATTTTTTTAAATTAATAAAAAAAATTTTTTGGGATTTTTGTGGGAATGAGTCCAGGGCATTGGAGAGTTGAGCCCACTCGTCTCTAGCATTCCTTTCTTGTTTTTATTTTAAGTCACAAGATAATAAACTTAGTATGTACTTACCCTGACACAGGGAAAGGCGTACAACTGCGGGCACGGCGTACAACAGGAGTGTGTAAATCCCTAATCAAAGACTGTGCCCGATTTCGAATCCTGCTCGTTTCCTCCGAAAAAGTCTAAATATTTTATACCAAAAAAATGATTTGCTTAATATGCCGACATAATACGCTTGAGGTTTAAATTAACTGGAGACTCCATTCGATTAAATGCGACAACTTACGGTAAAGGGTTCAGTGTTCATATAATTTGTTAGAGCCCGTGCGCCATATCCGGGAGGGAATCTCTTTAGATAGGAAGGTGTTACTCGCACCGGAGAGCTTTCGATCCGCACCGGTGACAGAGACCGGGCATATACACGGGTTATTTTTGTTGGATTATAGTAGTACGATGGAGTATATGTTGTATACGTGGAGGGGATATAGGTTGAATAATAGGTTGATGGCGAGTATGTTGAGGGCGTACTATATGAATATGAAGAGATTTTCTCCGGCGATGATACCACGCGCGTTGTCGTACGAACAATGCGTATCGGTGATTGCGAGTGGATGACTCGCGATACGATACGAGTAGGAGATGACACAACTCGAACGGGCGACGATACAATTCGTGTTCCAGTCACGACACGCCTTGGAATTGAATAACTCGAGTAGATTGGGTAGCTGGTTTTGCAGACCTATTCGGCAAATGTTAAAAAATTTACATTCTTTAAAAACAGTTTTTTAATATAAACATGTGTATGAGATGAAAACTAAACATTGATGTAAATCGCTCAAATAATCCGTCGGTGTTACACAATTTGAAGAGATCCACAGACCCACAGACCCACAAACAGACAGGGCTATATGGACTCGTATAATGTTAACAAGAGAGAACGCTACAGTCGAGCAAGCCCGACAGTGAAATACCCTGTACCCAGGTAAACTTCCGTCACTGAGTTATATGCGCCCATAGCAGAAGTAAAAAGAGGAAGAAGAAGAGCGAACTTGTTGCTGCAGTTTGGGGGGGTTGTACTGTAGACAATTTGTTTCGCTAATAACTTTTCTTAAAATTAACCGATTTAGATGAAATGGATGACTCGCGATACGATACGAGTAGGAGATGACACAACTCGAACGGGCGACGATACAATTCGTGTTCCAGTCACGACACGCCTTGGAATTGAATAACTCGAGTAGATTGGGTAGCTGGTTTTGCAGACCTATTCGGCAAATGTTAAAAAATTTACATTCTTTAAAAACAGTTTTTTAATATAAACATGTGTATGAGATGAAAACTAAACATTGATGTAAATCGCTCAAATAATCCGTCGGTGTTACACAATTTGAAGAGATCCACAGACCCACAGACCCACAAACAGACAGGGCTATATGGACTCGTATAATGTTAACAAGAGAGAACGCTACAGTCGAGCAAGCCCGACAGTGAAATACCCTGTACCCAGGTAAACTTCCGTCACTGAGTTATATGCGCCCATAGCAGAAGTAAAAAGAGGAAGAAGAAGAGCGAACTTGTTGCTGCAGTTTGGGGGGGTTGTACTGTAGACAATTTGTTTCGCTAATAACTTTTCTTAAAATTAACCGATTTAGATGAAATTTAAAAAAAAGGTAGACTATTATGTATGAATTACGTATGCAAAGTTTGGTTAATGTAACTTTTGAAATGTGGACGGTATTAACGAAATTCTGTAGAGGGGGAAGGTTGGAAAATTCCAAAAATAAAATAAACTCATCCTTTCTCGGACACAGGAGAATCTGGATACCAACTTTGGTTATTCTAGCTTTTATAGTTTCTGAGATCCTTGCGTTTATCCAGATATACGGACAGACTGACAGGCGGACGGACATGTCTAGATCGATTTCTCTCGTCATGCTGATTCAGAATATATATACTTTATGGGGTCAAAGATGCTTCCTTCTGCATGTTACATACTTTGCACAAACCTTATATACCCTTTTTACCCTACGGGTATAATAATATACCCTTTTTACCCTACGGGTACAGGGTATAATAATATACCCTTTTTACCCTACGGGTACAGGGTATAATAATATACCCTTTTTACCCTACGGGTACAGGGTATAAAAGGAGGAAGAAAAAAAGCGAACTTGTTGCTGGAGTTTGTGGGGGTTGTACTGTAGAGAATTTGTTACGCTAATAACTTTTCTTAGAAATAACCGATTTGAAACTAAAGTAGACTATTATGTATTAATTATGTGTGCAAAGTTTGGTTAATGTTACTTTTTAAATGTGGACGGTATTCCCGAAACTCTGTAGCGGGGGAAGGGGGGGAATATTCCAAAAAAATAAAATAAACTCGTCCTTTCTCGGACATAGGAGAATCTGGATACCAACTTTGGTTATTATAGCTTTTATAGTTTGAGGTCCTTGCGTTCATCCATACAGACGGACAGACGGACAGACAGACAGACAGACGGACGGACATGTCTAGATCGATTTCTCTCGTCATGCTGATTCAGAATATATATACTTTATGGGGTCGGAGATGCATATTACATACTTTGTACAAACCTATAAAAATATACACCTAGCCCTCTGTTGATACGACCCCTTAATACGATCTCGGTTTAAGACGATTTAAAATTTGCTACATTTTCTGTATTAACAAGCTAAAAACCTCGTTCTTACACGATAGAAGTTGGACAAATTTTTAAAAGAAAAGTATTACCTTAACGCACTTTTATTTTTCTGATATGACCCAGGATGTGCAATTAATTCATCCATACGCCATCGAGATTAATATAAGCCATGGATTAGGATATAATAGGTACTTTCAAAACATACTACTACCAGTAGGCGCTTCTTAACCAGGATTTCGGATACAACTGAAACTCATCAATAATCATTAATTGCCTCTAGTTGTTTATTTTATCTTTAAAAGAGCTTAAGGAGGCAACCTTGAATGGATATTAGGAGAAATTATGACCAGTGGTTGCTTAAAGGCACAAAACTAAAGTTATCATAATATGAAAATATATATTTAATTGAAGGTGCAGAATTCGAAGTAATGCTGCAGGTGCCTCCGTCCCACTAAATTCTAGCAAGCATCAAGTATTCATCAAGTTCGCTATCTCGTCGCCATTCGCCATCCGCCCTGGCACTGAACGCAGCGTGGCCTCCCTGCATGCATAGATAATCACGAGGCATAAAAGGTAACTACTTGTATTCAAGCATCGATAGCGGCTTGAAGTTGGGACCAAAACGAATAGATTAATAAAAAAAACAAGAAAAACAACGATGCATTAGACGAGAATAGGGGAGTTTTTGAAATGGAAGACGAGGTTAGCGTTTTCCAGAAGAAAAGCAGACTCCGCGATTTGGACAGCATTGCGGAGGTGGACGAAGTCATATCCGCTCTAAAAATGGCGATAGGCAACGCTGAACACAACTTCGAAGTTCAATTGTCAACAGTTCAGAGTAAAAGCGAGCATTTATTTTATTGCCTGCAGATAATGCAGCTAAGATCCTCAAGGAAGGAAGAATAAACATAGGTTGGACGCGCTGTCGAGTAAAACTGTGTATCGACATCAAGCGCTGCAAATGCTCAAATACTCCCGGCGTCGGACATTTACAGAAGGATTGCGATGGACCAGATCGGAGGGAGCTGTGCATTAGGTGTGGAGAGAAGCGACACTAAATGAAAAGTTGCACAAAACCACAAAAAATTTGCCTTTGTGCACGTGAAAAAAAGAAGGAGCTCAACCACCTCCCAGTGGTCAATAACTGCGCTGACAGCAAGAAAAGGAAAGAAAATATATAAGAATCTTCAGGCAAATTTACACAGGTGCCGAACAGCAGATTCCCTTTTTTCCCAGATAATTGCAGAACAGCAAGCCGATCTAGTGATTATCAGCAAACAGTACCGCTGGAAACAAAACGGATTCTGGATTGAGGACAATACAGGAACAGCCGCTATATGGATCGCAGGCGCAAGTTCCGTCAGTCATTCAAACCATGGGGATGGAAATGACTTTGTTTTTGCAAGATTCAAGGACTGCAATATATTTATCTGCTATTTAACATCAGGTGATGACATCCAAACCTTCCTGGACAAACTTGATGACATAGAGAGCACAGCCCGCAAAATATACTGAGATCATAAGATCGGGGGATTTTAACTCTAGCTCTAGACGCCGCACGGTTCAAGACATAGTCGCAAGATTAGGACTTGTGGTTGCGAAAATAGAGTCAGCTAGGACATTCAGAAGAATGGGGAGTGACGGCACTACACCGGATATAACCCTAGTAACGGAGGACTTGGCACACATGATAGCAGACTGGAAGGCCTTGGACACATATAACGGAAGGGACCATGAATATATAACTTTCGGGCTAAAAGAGAACAGGACGAACGATGCTGTAAATAACACATCACGACACAAACGGAGAACGAACGTGAAACAAGGCCCTCCTAATCAACACAATTGATAGGAGGGTGACTGACACACAGGAAATGAGGAGCGAGGCCTGCGATGCCAAAGACGAGCAACGCACACAAGCATGGCCAAGAAGTTTACTGGAAGACCGAGGAAATAAAACTGCTGAGGGAAACATGCAACAGAAATAGACGCCTCCTTATCCGAGCAAGACGAAGAGGGATTTTATAGCACAAGAGGAGCAACATAGACTATCCAAGAAGAGGCAATATAGAAAAACAGCAAACGACAATAGTGGAAAGAACTTTTACCAAACAAGAAAACTGCATACAATGCGGCAGAAGTCGGAAGATACGTGGAGTCAGTCACGCTGGAGTAACTCACAAAAGCCGCAAGAAGCCTAAAAAATCGGAAAACACCAGGACCCGACAATATCCCGGCAGAAGCGCTTAAAGCTATAGCTAAAATCTGACCCAATATCTTACTAGATATTTATAACCCGTGCATCCAGAATGGAATATTTTCCGACCCTTGGAAGCTGCAACGGCTAGTGGTCGGCTTATCGACCACTGTATATGCTTAACACAGCTGGAAACTGCTAGAGAAGCTAAGAAAGCCTCGACTAGCAGCTGCTGTCGAAAGTGCCGGTTGTCTTTCTCCGAGACAATACGGCTTTAGACCACGCAGGCCTACAATCGACGACAGTCAGGTGGTCAGCGCGCACCCGAAACTGACATTTGGAGCACAGCTACAGTACGCAAAAACCAGGGCAGTGGTGGACCTCTGCTCAGCTCTTGCGTTCTTCCTTTTAATAGCCTGTACCCATAGGGTAAAAGGCTATACAAGTTTTGTGCGAATGTAATTAACACACAGAATGAAGCGTGGCAGACCCCAAAAAGTATATATATTCTTGATCAGAATGACAAGACGAGTCGATCCATGTCTGTCCGTCTGTATGACTGTCTACCTGTCCGTCGGTCCGTCCGTCCATATGAGAGAGAGAGTTGTTGTCAGTGAAAGGCGCGTTTGCTTGAGCTGTGTTCTCTGTGTTTTTTTTTTTTTTATTATTATTATTTTTGCCTTTCAAATCAGCTTTGAGTTTATGTATTATTGTTTTACCGTGAGCATTTAATGTCTATTTGACCAATATTGTGCTCAGTTTAGTAGCTGTACATTTAACAGGTATTTAGTTCATAATTTTATTGTTTTGTCAGTGCACTGTATTTTATTTTTGCAATTATATCGCTTTTAAGCAAGTTTGCGGTAGCCCTCTCTTTGTGCACTTTGCTCTCACTCAGCCTTGTTGTTGTTTGTGTTTGCTGTTTGTCGCAGTACCTAAAAGCTCATCTCAGTGCCGCTCAGTTTTTATAGCCTGTACCTAAAGGGTGAAAGGCTATACTAGTTTTGTGCGCATGTATGTAACACACAGAAGGAGGCGTGGCAGACCCCACAAAGTATATATATTCTTGATCAGGGTGACAAGCCGAGTCGATATAGCCATGTCCGTCCGTCCGTCTGTATGAGCGCAAGGATCTCAGAAGGTACAAGAGCTAGAATTACCAAACTTGGCATCCAGGTTCCCCTAAGCCCCAGGCAGATCAAGTTTGTTTTTTTTTATTTTGATACACCCCCCCACTCCCCCGCAATTCGTGTTTTTTCTGATAACTTCCGTAATTCTTGGAATTTTAAAATCAATTTTGGTAGTTACATCCAGTTAGTGCTTATGTGTCCGTGTGCCAAGTTTCATCGTGATAGGTCAATTGTGAAGAAAGTTATAGCCATAAGTAAAATCGCTGCTCATGCGCTGCCTGCAGCTCTGCCGGCAGCGCTGCCCGCAGCTGTTGTTGATGTTGCTGCTTTGGTTCAACTTTGTGCTGCATACATACACGCATATAAGCACGCATAGGTACGTGATGTAAATGTATGCTGTTAAATACATAAACATGTATTCTAATTTAATTTATTTAATTAATTCATTCATTCATTTTTATACTCTGTACATGAAATGTACAAGAGTATATTAGGTTTGCGGGAGCTGAAAAATGTAACAGGCAGAAGGAGGCGTGGCAGACCCCACAAAGTATATATATTCTTGATCAGCGTGACAAGACGAGTCGATCTAGCCCTGTCTGTCTGTCTGTCCGTCCGTATGAACATCTGGATCTCAGAGACTATAAGAGATAGAGACACCAAATTTTGCACAAAGATGCGTTATGTGTGTATTCTATACGAGTTTGTTTTATTTTTTTGATTTTTCCCCCCACTTCCCCCCTATGGGGGTTTTCCCGATTTTCCATTCGTATAATCGCCTATATCTCGGAGACTATAAGACCTAGGAACACCAAATTTTAGTCCAAGATGCCTTGTGTGAATACGCAGAAAATGTATATTTTGGAATTTCCCTCCCTCCCCCCTCTCCCCTGATAATGCGATTTTCTCTAACCCCCGTAATTCTTGGAATTTCGAACTAATGTGTCTGTATGCCAAGTTTCACTATGATAGACCGATTTACCAAGAAGTTATAGCCATAAATATATTTGCTGCTGCAGCGCTGCTCAAACGCTGCCCGCGGCTGTTGTTGATGTTGCTGTTTGGTTGACTGCGAAAATGCTTACACAGACACGAATAGATGCGCATAGGCATACATACACTCACACAGACGCAATTGCTATGTAAATGTGCAATTATACACCCTTTACGTGAGTTCGAATACCGAGAAAGGTAAAATCGATCATTGAATTTTTTTTTATTTTCTTAATTTTTTTATTTTATATAATTACTAGCAGGTATTGCCCGTCTTAACCCGGCTCAATATAATGTTTCCAATTGTATTTATTTTGTGTGTGCATAACCTACCCATATGTTTTCACCTTATAAGATACCAGTAGGAAGGCATTTAAGGTATTTAAATGAACATTTTCTGTTCTTGACAAAAAATTGTTCAGTAGTCCGTTACATTTTTGTTCTTGCCAAACTATTTCTTTAAACGAACATGACCACTATAACTAATATTTTTTTAAACCTCCCCCCTTTGGAGTTAGAATTTTCCAAAAGCCTTTCTTAGTGTGCTCCTACACTATGATGGATACTATGAAAGGATACTTGAGTCCAAATTTCATCTTTTACCGTTTGGGCTGTGCGTTGATCACCAATTAGTCAGGACAAACTGTTTTATATATAGAGATAACGCAACGTTTTAAGATAGACTATGTGCAAAAAAGGGGAATAATTATAAGGGTATATCCTAATTTTAAATTCACATTTGAGTCAATACGGTCACGCACAAACTCGGAATATGAAACACGGCACTCGTGTCAATGCCGTGCAGCGATGAGCCACGATCAAAAAGCACTGACAATTCTCATCTCAATTTGCTAGAGTAAAACTTTCGATAGTTGAAGCCACCGATACCATCAAAATATCGAAGTTTGAATGCAATAAGCAGAATATTTAAATAATAAAATCTAATTATTTATTGAGATCGATAAGAACAAATCATATACATACATACATCTGCCCGCAATGCGAAGCAGAATATGCGTAGCTCCGTTATTCGGTTTCTGCTTTACTATCGCATACGCAGTCGTTGCTTAGCGACGGTAACTGTAAACTTTTGGCGTTTTGCCTTTGCAATTAACATTAAATGGTCAAAACGAAAGAAGATGAGCGAGCCAACAACTTGAAGTTGTTGTTGTTGTTTTGTATTTACATGCTTCATACATATACAGGCATAGATACATATGCTTGTACATATGTATGTATGCATGGGCACACATAGACACGAACTGTTCCCAACTATTTGATATTTGATATATGGCAAGTAAAAAACATATTGCTATATTTTAATCGTTGAATGCCAATTTGTTGATATAGTTATGTTGATTACATTACCCAAATTTGAAATCGATCGGACAAAATTTATAACACAAACTATTCATTTGAAAAAGTGAATAAATATTAAAACCCCAATAATAAAATTAAATGCGATATATCGAAAATATCGATACTTGTGTTGATATATCGTAATACATGTCGAATACAAATACATCGAAAAACATCGTTTGAGAGTTATTGATTATAATACTGTATTCGATTGTACACTGTACACATACATACATACAAATTTATTTGTATGTGTACTGTAACTGTAAACTTTTGGCATTTTGCGTATGTAATGAACAGGCGTAAATGATCAAAACGAAAGAAGATTTGCGAGCCAATAACTTGAAGTTGTTGTTGTTGTTTTAAAAATTTTGATTTGAAACCATAGAAAACTATTTTTTACAATTAAACAACAGTGTTCGATAGCCCACTGCATACTTGTACATACAAACCTATATATGTATATAGGAATGTATGAACGTACATACAAACCTATATATGTATATAGGAATGTATGAACGTACATACATACTTATTGATGTACATACATACATATGTACATGCTATACATACAGACGTATGTACGTATGTAATACATATGGTGCTGGCGTAATTCATAATGCGAAATTCTTTCTAAGGGGAGAAATGTCCCCCCTGTCCAACATGCGTACGCCCTTGTAGTCCGTTGTCCTAAAAACTCCTTATGCCAAATGTACTAAACAAAGAAAAAATAGCATAAAAATGTTCATGTTATAATGTTAATAATTTTTAATTAATTAACATTTCTTGCCCTGTCAGTGCAAGACGAATGTACTTTTATACATATGTATGTATGTACATACATGTGTACAAATGAACATTCACACATTAGTGTCTCACATTTTGCTTTGGCTACTTCAACCGTTTGCACGCAACTACACGAACAGCTGCTTGTATGTATGTATGTGTGTGTGTGTGTATGTATACTTAGTTGTCCCCAACTGTTTGATATTTTGTATTGTTTGTTCTACCTGCATTTGTAAAATGCATATTTTAAAAATCGTTAAATGCAAAGTTGTAATTTTAGTTACGTAGATTATATTACCCAAATTTGAAATCGATCTGACAAAATTTATAACACAAACTTTTCATTTGAAAAAATGAATAAATATTAAAACCCCAATAATTCAAGCTCCAACACAAATTTTGAAGTACATGAGTATGCAGTTTTGTTTGTATTCTTTTATAGATTATAAAACCTAAATTTAAAGTTGATCGATTCAAAAATGCAGAATTTTCAAACAAACTTTGGAGCTACTTTTCCCCCCTTTGGAGCTCGAATTTTCCAAAATCCCTTCTTAGTGCGCATCTACACTATGATAGGATACTTGAGCCCAAATTTCAGTTTCCTAGCTTTTACCGTTTGGGCTGTGGGGTGTTGATTGTGTTTCAATTTTTCCACGGAAAACCCCCCCTTTTTCATGCCCCAGGAAAAATGGTGAAAAACCAAGTATACAGTTTTTCTTGTATTCTTTTTGAGAGTATACAAACTAAGTTTGAAGTTAATTGGATGAAAATTGTAGATTTTTCATACAAACGTTGGAGCCCGTTTTCCCCCCTTTGGCGTTCGAATTTTCCAAAACCGCTTCTTAGTGCTCACCTACACCACTGAAGACAACATGTGTCCAATTTTCAGCCTCTTAGCTCTTACCGTTTGGGCTGTGCGTTGATTGCACATAGCTTTTCGTTTACCGAATTTTCCACCGGAAAATCATTATTATTCAGGCCGCAGGAAAAATATTGAAAATCCAAGTATACAGTTTTTTTTGTATTCTTTTAGAGAATATACAAACTAAGTTTGAAGTTAATCGGATAAAAATTGTAGATTTTTCATACAAACGTTGGAGCTCGTTTTCCCCCCTTTGGAGCTAGAATTTTCCGAAACCCCTTCTTAGTGCTCACTTTCACTATAAGAGGGATCTTGTGTCCAAATTTCAGCTTCCTAGCTCTTACCGTTTGGGCTGTGCGTTGATTGCCAATCAGTCAGTCAGTCAGTCAGTCAGTCAGTCAGTCAATCAGTCAGGACAAACTGTTTTATATATATAGAGATTGTAAACATATGTACAGACAATTTCAAAGTCGGGACACCCGACTTTAGCTTGTTTACTTGTTTTTTTTAATTTTCTTAATTTTTTAAATTTTTATAATTATTTTAAACATATGTACAGAGTATTTCAAAGTCGGGACACCCGACTTTGGCTTTTTTACTTGTTTTTTAATCATTTATTTTTTTTTATTTTTCTTTTTGTGGAGAGTACAGCCTGTTTTACTGTAGTGCTTACTCGACTTTAGCGTTCTATCTTGTTTTTGCTCAGTTTTTGCTTATAGCATCTTCTTAAGCTTTGCGCTAGCTACCTTATTTAGATCATTCACCTTTGTATTTATTTATTTGTCTTGCACAGTTAAAGATGCAATTGATTCTGATCAACTTCGGTTTGTTAATTGTTGGTTGTGCATATTAAATGTGTGTGTGTATTTTTTCAGGGATTTTTGGATTACCTGATGGACCTTTCTTTGTTTCAAATTAATTCTATACCTAATCACCTAAGTAAAATGCTTGATCTCGACTGATGTCATTAACCCTAGTAGCGCAGTTGTCTCTAGGTCTTCACCCCTGTCAGTGCCTGAAGATACTTACCACCCTACTTTAGAAATCTCCCTATCATTTTCAAATCACACCTTTACTCCTACACTTAATTCTAACAAAACACGTCCTGCTTTCGGAAATTTGCAAAGGAAATTTTTCTTTGCTTAATTAACTTATTTTAGGAACTAATTGATCCTTTTTATACCCTGTACTCGTAGGGTAAAAAGGTATATTAGGTTTGTGCAAAGTATGTAACATGCAGAAGGAAGCATCTCCGACCCCATAGAGTATAAATTCTGAATCAGCATGACGAGAGAAATCGATCTAGTCATGTCCGTCCGTCTGTCAGTCTGTCCGTCTGTATGGATGAACGCAAGGACCTCAAACTATAAAAGCTATAATAACCAAAGTTGGTATCCAGATTCTCCTATGTCCGAGAAAGGACGAGTTTATTTTATTTTTTGGAATTTTCCAATCTTCCTCCGCTACAGAATTTCGTCAATACCGTCCACATTTCAAAAGCTACCTAAACCAAACTTTGCACACATAATTTATATATAATTATCTACTGTTGTTAAATGTTATCCAATGCGGTCAATTCTAAGAAAAGTTATTAGCGAAACAAATTGTCTACAGTACAACCCCCCCAAACTGCAGCAACAAGTTCGCTCTTCTTCTTCCCCTTTTTGCTTCTGCTATGGGCCCATATACCTCAGTGTCGGAAGTTTACCTGGGTATTTCACTGTCGGGCTTGCTCGACTGTGTACTCAAGGAGTGTTCTAGATCCCTCATACAACCATTGCTTAAGCTCTTTAATCTGTCGCTTGATTCTTCAATCTTTCCAGATATATGGAGAAAATATATTATAATTCGTTTATATAAAAAGCGTGGTAAGTCTGATATTTCGAATTGCAGAGGTATTGGAAAGTTGTCCACTATACCAAAATTTATTTGAAAAAGTAGTTTCTGGCACTTTGCAGCACCCCTGCATATCATATCATATCTCCTGCTCAACATGGTTTTATTAAGAGACGGTCTACTACGACAAATTTGCTGGAATTTACTTCCTTGGTAAATGAAGCATTCATTTCAAAAAATGCAGACTTATGTCATTTACACTGACTTCAGTAAAGGATTTGACTCTGTAAACCATGACCTTCTGCTCTTTAAGCTTAGTGGCATAGGATTTTCCACCGCTTTATTGTGTTGGATTTCGTCAGGTGATACCCCCAGTTAGTGATTATGTGTATGTAAATGTGAAATTATACACCCTTTCCGTGAGTTCGAATAGCGAGAGAGGTAAAATTGATCAAATTTTTTTAATTTCTATAATTATTCTAAACATATGTACAGAGTATTTCAAAGTCGGGACATCCGACCCTAGCTTCTTTACTTGTTTGACCATAGAAAAAGTTCAAGAACAATTCCCATATACTAGCAGCACGCAGTTTCAACAGCATACATTTACATCAGAATCGTGTCTCTGAGTGTTTATATGCGTGTATGTATGCAGCACAAAGTTGAACCAAAGCAGCAACAGCTGCAGACAGCGCTGCGGGCAGAGTCGCAGGCAGCGCATGGGCAGAATTGACCTAAAATAATGAAACTTGGCATACAGACACATAATCACTAACAGGATGTAGTTACCAAATTGCGGGGGAGTGGGGGGTGTATCAGAATAAAAAAAATAAACTTGACCTGCCTAGGACTTGGGGGAACCTCGATACCAAGTTTGGTTATTCTAGCTCTTGTACTTCCTGAGATCCTTGCGCTCATACAGATAGACGGACATGGCTATATCGACTCGTCTTGTCACCCTGATCAATAATATATATACTTTGTGGGGTCCGCCACGCCTCCTTATGTGTGTTACATACATGCGCACAAAACTAGTATAGCCTTTCACCTTTTGGGTACAGGCTATAAAGAGATAAAGTCGTGTGTCCCGACTTTGAAATACTCTGTACATATGTTTAGAATAATTATAGAAATTAAAAACATTAAGAAAACAAGTAGAGAAGCTAAAGTCGGTTATCCCGACTTTGAAATACTCTGTACATATGTGTAGAATAATTATGCGTGTATGTGTTTATTTGTGTGTGTCTGTGTATGTCTCGTGTGTCTGAGCAAAGCAGTAACAACAACAACAGCTGCAGGCACTACTTGGTTTTATGTACATAAATGGCTATAACTTCCTATTAAATCGACCTATCATGATGAAACTTGGCATTTGGACTTATAATTAAGAATTACGGGAGTTACGATTTGTGGAGGAGAAGGGGGAGGGAGGGAAATTCCAAAATACACATTTTCTGCGTATTCACATAAGGCATCTGGTGACCCTAAGTCTTATAGTCTTCGAGATATAGACGATTATACGAATGGAAAATCGGGAAAACTCCCATAGGGGGGAAGTGGGGGAACATCGAAAAAATAAAACAAACTTGCACAGCAAACACACATAACGCATCTTTGTGCAACATTTTGTGTCTCTAGCTCTTATAGTCTCTGAACACAGTTGTTCATACTGATCAAGAATATATATACTTTGTGGGGTCTGCCACGCCTCCTTCTTACATTTTTCAACTCCCGCAAACTTTATATATTCCTGTACATTTCATGTAAAGAGTATAAAAACAGATGAAAGCACTACCAATTGAAGCACTGAAAAGCAATAGATTCGCAAATTATATGTCACGTCTATAAAAAGGGGTAACATAAATGAAACTAAAATACAAGTCAACAACGAAAATAGGTATCAACCAGGAGCCAAATACCTCGACGATGAAAAACTAAATTACTATAGCTTTCAACTTAGAAATAGCAAGGGATTACAAGTGGTTATCAAATGAATCGACCCATCAGTTCCAGTCAGCGAGATAAGAGATGGACTTAAAGATAAGGGCTTTGAAGTCAAATTGGCAATGAACATAATAAATAGAAATAAAATTCCCCACCCAATGTTCAAGGTAGAACTAACACCTGACTGTACGCTTATAATCTCCCAATTTACAAGATACAATATCTATTGCACCGTAGAATCACCGTTGAGGAACCGCACAAACGAAATGGACCTGTCCAATGCACAAACTGTCAGGAATATGGACACCTAAAAACCTATTGCACCCTAAGCGTAAGCCCAGTCTGTGTTGCCTGCGGGGATGAACATCTCAATGATGCCTGCCCTGTAAATAAGGAGGACCCCTCTGCTAAAAAATGTAGCAACCGTGGGTGAAACCACACCGCCGACTTTAGAGGTTGTCCTGTCTACAAAGAGTTAAAAAGTCGCATAAGCCTGAAAAAATCTGCAGCGATTGCAGGAGTATCTTTTGCTAAGGCGTTAAGTTACACCAACGAGTTGTACGTCTCAGTCTCTAAACAAACCACTGCAGGAATAATAAATCGTCAGACATTGCAACAGGGACCAGAAATTACTGCCCAACATACTACTACAAATCCAACCCAATTGCCTAGTGGAATTGAATCAATTCTGGCAACTCTAACAAATACAATGGTAGCAATAAAACAAACGATTCACGAAATTATGCGCAATCAAAATCTCCTTCTGGAATTACTACTAACAGAAATCTACTTAAATGGCTTCACTAAAAATATGTTTCAGCTCTTGCAGTTCCTCAATCAACATGACATTGACGCCATGCTCATATCAGAGACTCACCTAACAAACAAAAATTATTTTCATCTCAATGGCTACATATTCTATGCGACCAATCATCCCGATGGTGAAGCTAGGCTACTAGTTCACCGCTTTATAGCAGCTAGTGATTACAATACCAAACACATACCTCGGAGATCCTGACTCATCCACCCGAAAAGAAAGATAACTACGGAAGATAACGTTATATATTACAATAACACCATGAAACAAGCTTGACTTTATTTCTCCGGGCTGGCCCAGAGATCTAAAGAAGCAACTAGACTTGATTGACTTTGCTGTTACAAGAAGAGTGCCACAGGCTCAGATTTGAGTGGAGCACTTAACAGATCTATCATCGGATCACACGCCAATCCTTCTTCACCTTAATGGACACCCACAGTACACGGAGATCTTTCTAGCTCCTAGAAAAATAAATTGGCTTAAATACAGAAAATACGTAAGTTCCCATATTGATGGCTGCCCAAACATTAATTGTAAAGATGACATAGATGCCTCATTTGAAGACTTAGTGTCTGTAATGTCACTGGCGGTAAACCACTCCAATAATTACAGCTAATAAACTTCACAAAAGCAGTCGGGTCCCCAGGCTTACTGAAGAACTGCTACGCAATAAAAGAAAGTGAGAGTGGCAAGCCCACAGATCACCTGACTCAAATGAGCGGTTATGATACCTAAGCCTGAAAAACCTGAAGCTAATATTGCCTCCTATCGGCCGATCAGCTTACTGCCAGTACTCTCAAAGATACTCGAAAGAGTATTCTTAAATAGAGTATTGCCGATAATGGACGAGGCTGGTCTGATCCCCGATCACCAGTTTGGATTTAGGCGCTGCCACGGAACCCCAGAGCAATGCCATCGAGTGGTTCAATATATCTTGGACGCTTTTGAAAACAAGAAATATTGCCTAGCGGTCATGCTGGACGTCAAGCAAGCCTTCGATCGGGTCTGGCACCCTGGACTCCTCCTGAAGATTAAAACCGGCCTGCCCCAGCCCTACTTCAAGTTCCTGAAGTCATTCCTGGAAGGCCGTAGGTTCGCCGTCAAATGTGGAGAAGCCCGCTCAGGTCTCAAAGATATTCGCGCTGGTGTCCCCCAAGGAAGCGTCCTCGGCCCGCTTATGTACAATGTTTACACGGCGGACCTCCCGGTGCTACTGAGCCCTAACATTATGGTAGCCACATATGCCGACGACACGGCCTTCCTCACCGTAGCAGACACCGCAGCAGAGGCCTCCCAGGTAATGCAAGAACAACTCCATCTGCTTAACTCGTGGCACAAGAAGTGGAATATCTCTGTTAACAGCGATAAGTCCACCGCCACCACCTTCTCCACCCGCTCCGGAGACTGCCCACCAGTTAGCCTCAATGATATTACAATCCCAGAAGAAGACACTCCCAAATATCTTGGCATCACCCTCGACAGGAGGCTAACGTGGAAACCGCACCTGCAGAAGAAGCGCCGCCAGGCAGAAGACCGCATTAAAGCGTTCTACTGGCTGATGGGTAGGAGATCCAAGCTGCCGACGTCATCAAAGCTTCTTGTATACAAGGCGATCATCAGGCCAATCTGGACATATGATATCCAATTGTGGGGCACCGCCTGTAAAACTAATGTCCGAATTATGCAGACATTCGAGAACAAAGCTCTCCGCATCGCCACCAGCGCTCATCCTCTGCACGATAACGACACCATTCATGAAGTCCTCAGCTTCCCTTGGGTGAAGGACGAAGTTAAGAAAATCAGCAAGCGGTACATGCAGAGGCTACATGACCACCCCAACAACTTGGCGATGAACTTGCTGGACAACAGCGAACGGACCAGGAGGCTGCTCAGGACCCATCCTCTGGAGCTCCCCAGGGACTAGCCGGATACTACAACCACATTCTAAATGAAATAATAAACTGTGAAGTTTATCTTTATCCAATTTCATGATTGTCCTTGATGGACAGTTTTAAATAAAATACGAAAAAAAAAAATGAAGGGCCAAGTTTCAAAGCAAAAAAAAGCGCGGGGATACAATTTAAATTCCCCAAAAATGATCATTGAATTGCATTGAATGGGGCTATTATGTTAAGCAATGGAGAAAATCTGTCATCAGAATGACCCATAAAGCCGGAAAGGACAAGTCTCAGCCATCATCATGTAGACCTATCAGTCTCCTGCCGTGCCTATCGAAAATATTCGAAAAACTGACCCTGAATCGCATCAAATAGCACCTACACACCAACAGTGCAATCCCAAATCACCAATTTGGTTTTCGCGAAAAACATGGAACCATTGAACAAGTCAACCGAATAACCTCTGAGAGAGAGTATTGCTCCGCTGTTTTTCTGGATGTCGCCCAAGCCTTTGACCGCGTTTGGCTGGATGGCTTAATTCACAAAATCAAAATATTACTTCCACAGAACATCCACAAAATACTGGAGTCATACCTACAGCAAAGAAGTTTCACAGCTAGATGCAAAGATTTCCTCTCCGAATACCATCCAATTGAAGCTGGCGTACCCCAAGGGAGCGTGCTTGGACCAACCCTGTATATTATATACACAGCAGATATACCGACAAACAGTCATACAACAATTTCGACATTTGCTGATGATACTGCCATCCTAAGTCGCTCCAAGTGTCCAAAAAGAGCTACAGAACTTTTATCATATTACCTCGTGGCCATACAAGAATGGCTAGCAGACTGGCGCATACATGTAAACGAGCAAAAGAGCAAACATGTCACCTTTCCCCTAAACAAACAAACCTGCCCTCCATTGTCGCTAAACAACATCAATATTCCTCAAGAAACCGAAGTATCATACCTTGGTGTCCATTTGGATAGACGGCTTACTTGGCGTGAGCACATCAAAAGAAGAGAGATCAACTAAAACTAAAAGCTATTAATCTACATTGGCTGATAAACGTCCGTTCACGACTAAAACTGGAGTACAAAGTACTCTTGTACAATGCTGTTCTCAAACCAATTTGGACATATGGCTCTGAATTATGGGGAAACGCTTCCATTACTATTTTAGAGTTAATCGAGAGATCTCAATCGAAGATACTGAGAACCATCCCTGGTGCACCCAGGATCTGTTGGATCTGTTAAAGATGAAATCGTCAAAGTGAAAGCAAAAAAAGCTTAAGCTTCGGAACCATCGAAATAGACTTGCGCAGAATTTAACTTGGCAGGCTAGCCATACACGACTCCGGCGAAGAGACCTCCCCACCCAGCAATAACAGTTAATTGTAATTAATTAAATAACTATATTAGATTCAGATTTGACTACTTGTCGTAAGTCTCCAAGAGAGAAGGTTCGATAAATAAAAATAAATAAAAATTTAAGAAAAAAAATATTATACTCTGTACATAAAATGTACAAGAGTACAAGAATATTTCCAAAGTAAACAGGACTTTTTGAATCTAGCGCCCCCTGGTGGCGCTATCTATATGTATCTGGTGCGTTAGAATCTGCTATCTTTATCGATTGTCCAGTGAGAATTTCATGACATTTCATCGATTGGAAGTGAAGTTATTGCGTTTTAAGTGTCAGTATGTTTGTGTTATCGGTGCAAAAATGAGCCAACATTAAATTTTGTTTTAAAATTGGTAAAACTTTTACCGAAACGTCTCAATTGATAGAACAAGTTTATGCCGATGATTGCCTATCCCGTAGCAGAGTGTACGAGTGGTTTCAACGTTCTCAAAGTGGTCGTGGGGATAAATGACGATCAACATGTGGGCCAATCAAAATTCGTGATCACCGAAAATTCCATCGAAACTGTGCGTGAATTCATCAAAAATCAGCCGAAATCATCATTGAAATTGATGGAAATGGAATTGAACATCTCCAAAACATCGATTTATCGCATTTTGACCAAACATTTGGGCTTATGAAAGGTGAAATTGACTGACGACCAAAAATTGCTCAGATGATCGACGCTTGTGTCCGATTATTTGACCAAAAATCACATTTTAACCATTAACCACTCGCCGTTTTCACCTGATATGGCACTGTGCGACTTCTACCTTTTCTGAAAAATGCATTTGCCCATGAAAGGAAAGCGTTATGCAGACGAAGAGGCCATTCAGCATGACGAGACGAATCGATCTAGCCCTGTCTGTCTGTCTGTCCGTATGAACACCTGGATCTCAGAGACTATAAGAGGTAGAGACACCAAACTTTGCACAAAGATGCATTATGTGTGTACGCTGTGTAAGTTTGTTTCATTTTTTTGATTCCCCCCCCCCCACTTCCCCCCTATGGGGGTTTTCCCGATTTTCCTTTCGTATAATCGCCTATATCTCGGAGACTATAAGACCTAGGAACACCAAATTTTAGTCCAAGATGCCTTATATGAATACGCAGAAAATGTGTATTTTGGAATTTCCCTATCTCCCCCTTCTTCAGCACAAATCGTAACTCCCGTAATTCTTGGAATTTCGAATTCAAATTTTGCAAATACCTCCAGTTATGTGTCCGTATGCCAAGTTTCACTATGATAGACCGATTTAACAAGAAGTTATAGCCATAAATATATTTTCTGCTCGAGTCGGGACACCCGACTTTAACTTTTTTACTTGATTACTTAATTTAATTAATTAATTAAATTAAATATAAAATATTCAACACATGCATAAAAAAAAATTCAAACTCGTACTTTTTCGGACTTAGGAGAATCTGGATAGTTTGGTTATTCTAGCTCTTATACTTTCTGAAATCCTGTTGGACATGGTTATATCGACACGTCTTGTCATCCTGATCATGAATATATATACTTTATGGTGTCTGCCACGCCTCCTTCTGTGTGTTACATACAATCGCACAAAACTACTTAGTACTATACCCTTTCACCCATTGCATGGTATAAAAAGTAAGAAAATTTAAAGATAACAATGTTAACGATTTTACCTCTCTCGGTATTCGAACTCACGTAAAGGGTGTAGAATTGTACATATACAAAGCAATTGCGTCTATGTGAGCGTTTCAATGTCCATGCGCGTCTATTCGGGTCTGTGTGAGCATGTTTGCAGTCAACAACGGCTGTTGTTGATGTTGGTGCTGTGGTGTACTGAAAACATCCTCACACAGACACGAATAGACACGCATAGACATAGGCATACTCTCACATACACGCAATTACTATGTAAATGTGCAAATATACACCCTTTACGTGAGTTCGAATCGATCAACATTTTTGCCGACCTCTACTTTCAAATAGGCTTCCCGTACACGGGACCGCAAATTCGTCATCAACAACAGTTGTGAACCTGACTGTGACTACTCGTAGTGTCCAGGTAAAACGGTTTCCCCAGATTCTAGGGGGAAGCAAACCTCCTCTACTTCGGGCACAACGGCGAAGTAGCTAAGCCAGGCTGCAGTATCCGGAGCGGGGGTAACAAGCAGACTGCTACAGCCTAATTCTTCGGAAACTAAACTACCTAAGCCTAAACAGTCGTACCAAGACAGACGACGGATTCTTGACCTGGAGGACCTGGTGAACAGCGGAGGTCCTCCTCCAACATGTGAGGATGCCGGACGGCATCAAGGAAGGTCAAGAACATAGCTTGGCAGGACAAGCGATCGACTGAGGCCAATAAGAAAGCGACTGCATCCCTGGGAGAGTTCTACCCAGGAGCCAAGCTGGTAGCTGATGATTGGTGCGATGTACCGTGCAGACCTTGAGGGCCTGAGGATCCAGACCAGATCCTCAAAATCTTCCAGGTGTGCAATCCTCAGTTAAAGACGGACGACAGGTGTGTGGCCAAGGTGGAGAGAGCATATGGGCCCACAAGACAATTCGTCCTTGTCATTAACAAGGAATCGGCAGAGGAGCTGACTAAGAATGGAAGTCTGGTGAACTACGGTAGCCGTTCGAGTCTACAGCGGTGACGCAATGGAAGACAATCACTCAGAGCAAGCAATCCGAATATAAGACGGAGCAATACATTCTCCTAAGACCAGGGACGGTGGAAGCCACAGATAAGGAAGATATTCTAGAAGGATACACCTCTGACACGTCGGAGCTTGCGAGGGCTCTATAAGTTTGGTCATGAAGACCACAAAGACGAAGACCTGATCCTCGAGGATGACGAGGATGCTGACATTACAGTGGTGGAAGTTCGGAAAATTTCCTTGAGGTTTCTCCACATAAATCTACACCACTGTAAAGCAGCATTCGCTCGTCTCAGGTAGCATAAAGCAGATGTAGTCCTCATCCAGGAGCCTTGGGTCTGTGGAGGCAAGGACTAAAGACGCAAAGCCATAAGTTGATAGAGCCAATTTTTACAGGCAAGACCCGAACATACATTTTGACTATGAAAGATATAAATATTTTTCTGCTTCGTAGCTTAAGTGATGGTGAAAATGGTTTGCATATATAAACGGTCTTTTAGAGTACAATAAAATACTCAGGCATGCAAAACGATCCTCCCTGCAAAAGTTCATATCAGATATCGAGAGCAGCTCTGATTCAGCAAGGCAAACCAACCGGTAGCATGCCAAGCACTGGTCCATCCGAAATACCTCCAGAGTTACTATTTCACAGTAACATCAAAAGGGCAATAAGAAGTTTTAAATAATTAAGGACATGGAATCGCAGCATGTATATAAATTACAATAAGCATAAAACAATGTATGGGGTAATGAAAGACCATGATTTTTTAAATAAGTATACGGTACTTACCCGGGATACCCTTTGGATGGACGGATACTGTGGACGAAATGCAAATATTAGATATCTATACTAATATTATAAAGAGGAAAGATTTGATTGTTTGTTTGTTTGAATTGAATCTACTGGACCGATTTAATGGATTCTTTCACTGTTGGGAAGCTACACTATCGATGGTTAACATGGGCTATATTATATTTGCAAAAAATTACTAAAACGCCAATAATGTAACCAAAGGTGTAAAAAAATTACCTTAAAAAACTCCTGAATAGCATACTGTTAGTTCATAATCATCCTCGAAACATTGTCACTTAATATTTAAACAAGTAAAAAAGCTAAAGTCGGGTGTCCCGACTTTGAAATACTCTGTACATATGTTTACAATAATTATAGAAAATAAAAAAATTAAGAAAATAAAAAAAAATTTGATCGATTTTACCTCTCTCGGTATTCGAACTCACGTAAAGGGTGTATAATTGCACATTTACATAGCAATTGCGTCTGTGTGAGTGTATGTATGCCTATGCGCATCTATTCGTGTCTGTGTAAGCATTTTCGCAGTCAACCAAACAGCAACATCAACAACAGCCGCGGGCAGCGCTTGAGCAGCGCTTGAGCAGCGCTGCAGCAGCGCTGAATCAGCAAATATATTTATGGCTATAACTTCTTGTTAAATCGGTCTATCATAATGAAATTTGGCATACGGACACATAATAACCAACTGGGGGTATTTCCAAAATTTTAGTTCGAAATTCCAAGAATTACGGGAGTTACGATTTGCGGGGTAGAGGGGGGAGGGAGGGGAATTCCAAAATATACATTTTCTGCGTATTCACATAAGGCACCTGGGACTAAAATTTGGTGTTCCTAGGTCTTATAGTCTCCGAGATATAGGCGATTATACGAATGGAAAATCGGGAAAACCCCCATAGGGGGGAAGTGGGGGGGAAAATCAAAAAAATAAAACAAACTCGTATAGAATACACACATAACGCATCTTTGTGCAAAATTTGGTGTCTCTATCTCTTATAGTCTCTGAGATCCAGGTGTTCATACGGACGGACAGACGGACAGACAGACAGACAGGGCTAGATCGACTCGTCTTGTCATGCTGATCAAGAATATATATACTTTGTGGGGTCTGCCACGCCTCCTTCTGCCTGTTACATTTTTCAGCTCCCGCAAACCTAATATACTCTTGTACATTTCATGTACAGAGTATAATTAAGGCAATATTATTCAAAAGCCCCCAGCTAAAAAAAAGATTACAAATCGATCGACACCGTGATTAATATTGAAGACATTTAAATTCACTAAACCCTTCTGGATTGCTGCCACATGAATTGACGGTAAAATTTGGAATTTCAATCATGCTTTTGAGAAACTAAAGCCTTCCACGCATGTGCAATGCGACGAGGGTGATTATTAAGGAATTGCAGGACAATTTAAGTGTAGCAACTATTATCAACGGCCCAACAACTGGTCCACTAGCTCATATAACGAGGATACCGAGGATACCGATGATCCCATTTGATCATATATATGGCTTCAATTTCCGGTAGCCCCAAGGCCAAGTTTTCGAATTAGTAGGGATCGACATACGAAAGCAATGTTTTACTGTATGTAGACCTGACGGGTCGGAGCTCCTGAAAATCAATTTATTTTGCTACCACAAAATAAAACATCAAATATCTTTTACAGAGAACATCTGACCTAATAAAGAATAACAAAAAAATCTAAAAACGCACAAAAATTCATAAAAATAATAATATCCAAAATAAATGTTACTCTTTCTTAGTAACTCATAGCAAAAACAAGGATGTATTTGTGTTAAATGTGTGTGTGTTATAAATATAATTTTCATAATTTTGGTAAAAAATGCTCGTGCGAAGCAGGGGCAGGACGCTAGTTTCTTATAAAATACTAGCAGGTATTACCCGTACTAACCCGGCTCAATATAATGTTTCAAATTGCATTTGTTTTCTGTGTGCATGACCCATATGTTTTCACCTTATTAGTTACCAGTGGAAAGACATTTATGGTATTTAAATGTACATTTTGACAAATAATTGTTCAATTAGTCCGTTACATTTTTATACTCTGTACACGAAATGTGCAAGAGTATACTAGGTTTGCGGGAGCTGAAAAAGCTAACAGGCAGAAGTAGGCGTGGCAGACATCACAAAGTATATATATTCCTGATCAGCAAGACGAGACGAGTCGATCTAGCCCTGTCTGTCTGTCTGTCCGTCCGTCTGTCCGTCTGTCCGTCCATATGAACACCTCGATCTTAGAGGCTATAAGAGATAGAGACACAAAGATGCGTTATGTGTGTACGCTATACGAGTTTGTTTTATTTTTTTTCAGCAGTATCTTGAGGACGTTGAGCCAGGCGACCCTCAACACAACCTGTGGCGACTGACCAAGAACGCCAGAAGACCAGTGAAGAACACCAACGGAGCCTACTGTCGTTCTGACAGCGAAAGGGCAACAGCTTTTGCTGTTTATCTGTATGACGCATTCTCACCTTTCTCAAGATGCTCTCAACAGGAAGCAGACGAGACGGCCGAGTTCCTGGACGTGCCCTACCAAATGGCACTCCCTATTCCTGTTTTCGAGCCAAATGAATTAATCTGCGAAATCGGAAAGCTCAAGGCGTCAAAATCCCCTGGATACGGTGGAATCGACGTACCAGCCATCAAAGCACTGTCGCCGAATGGAATCCTGCTCCATCTCAAAATCATAAACAACTGTTTTCAACTAGGACACTTCCCCACCCAGTGGAAATGCGCTAATATAATCCTAATTCAAAAACCTGTGAAGTCTGCAGCTAATCTTACCTTATTACCTTATTGGCGGTTTCTTTCAAAGTAGTTGAGAGACTATTTTTGCGCAGAGTCCGAGCAATTCGGCAGGAGGCCACTTTGATCCCGGATCACCAGTTTGGCTTCAGAGAATGTCATGGCACACCTGAACAATGCCATAGGATTGTCGTTAAAATTTTGGAAGCATTCGAGAATAAGAAATACTGCGTCAAGCAAGCCTTTGAGTATGACACATTGGACTGCTCTACAAGCTGAAGATTGCCCTACCCGTACCCTACTAAATATTGCTAAAATCTTACGTCGACGGCAGAAAGTTCTTCGTGAAGTGTGGAGATGAAGGTTCCGATAGACATCAGAGCCGGAGTTCCTCAGGGAAGCGTACTGGGCCCAGTCCTCTATATACTATATACCGCTGACATGCTTATCATATCGAATAGAAGATTACTGACTGCCACCTATGCCGACGGCATGACCTTCTTGGCAAACGATGTCTCGTCACGGATTGCCACTGACATCCTCCAAATGCAGCTTGACACCACTAACATTTGGCTAAAGAGATGGAACATGATTAATAAGGCTATAATGAAACCCACGGGATTCCGATCTGGGGCACTGGCTGCCGAACCAACAGTACCAATATCATACAAAAAAGTCAGAATCATCTCCAACGCGCACCCATTCCACTCAACCGTGGAGATTGAGAATGAGCTCGGAGTCCCGTGGGTTCACGAGGAGATAACCAGGCTGAGCAGAGCTGACATGAAGCGACTGTACAGGCACACCAGTCCCCTCGCCATTAACCTGCTTGACAACAGCACCTCCACCCGCCGTCTAAGAAGACATCACCCGGTTGACATACCTCATCGCATTAACTAAACTTCCGCACCCCTATCTACCCATCTCCCTACTAAGCCCCACATAATACAAAATCCGAATGTCAATGTTCATTAGGACAGATTGCAAATATAAAAACAAGTAAAAAAGCTAAAGTCGGGTGTCCCGACTTTAAAATACTCTGTTCATATGTTTACAATAATTATAGAAAATAAAAGAAATTAAGAATGTTGATCGATTTCACCTTTCTCGGTATTCGAATTCACGTAAAGGGTTTATAATTGCACACTTACATAGCAATTGCGTCACACATAATAACTAACGGGGAGTATTTCCAAAATTCTAAATTCCACGAATTACGGGAGTTACGATTTGCGGGGTAGAGGGAGGGAAATTCCAAAATATACATTTTCTGCGTATTCACACAAGGCATCTTAGACTAAAATTTGGTGTTCCTAGGTCTTATGGTCTCCGAGATATAGGCGATTATACGAATGGAAAATCGGGAAAACCCCCATAGGGGGGAAGTGGGGGGGAAAATCAAAAAAATAAAACAAACTCGTATAGAATACACACATAACGCATCTTCGTGCAAAATTTGGTGTCTCTATCTCTTATAGTCTCTGAGATCCAGGTGTTCATACGGACGGACAGACGGACAGACAGACAGACAGGGCTAGATCGACTCGTCTCGTCATGCTGATCAAGAATATATATACTTTGTGGGGTCTGCCACGCCTCCTTCTGCCTGTTACATTTTTCAGCTCCCGCAAACCTAATATACTCTTGTACATTTCATGTACAGAGTATAACAAGAAAAGATTGCTAAAGTCGAGCAAGCTCAACTCTTAAATACTCTGTACCTCCCACCAAAAAGGAAAAAATGAAAAAAATTTTTTTTAACAATTTAAAAAAATAATATTAATTTAATTATTTAATTAAATTAAAGACATGTTCATGTACAGTTTCAACAGCATACATTTACATCAGAGATGTACACGCAGACATCTCTGCTTGTTTATATGCGTGTATGTATGCAGCACAAAGTTGAACCCAATCAGCAACAACAACAACAGCTGCGGGCAGCGCTGCCGGCTGCGCTACAAGCAGAGTGTGGGCAGTGATCTTATTTATGGCTATAACTTCCTTCAACATTGAGCTATCGTGATGAAACTTGGCGTACGGACACATAATCCCTAGCTGGATGTAATTACCAAATTTGAAATTCCAAGAACTAGGGGAGTTACGTAAATCACTAATAGCGGTGGAGTGGGGGGGGGGGGTATATCGGAATAAAAAAACAAACTTGACCTGCCGGTCTTGGGGGAACCTGGATACCAAGTTTGGTAAGTCTAGCTCTTGTACCTTCTGAGATCCTTGCGCTCATACAGACGGACTGACGGACGGACAGACGGACATGGCTATATCGACTCGGCTTGTCACCCTGATCAAGAATACATATACTTTGTGTCTGCCACGCCTCCTTCTGCCTGTTACATACATTCGCATAAAACTAGTATACCCTTTCACCCTTTGGGTACAGGGTATAAAAAAACTTATATGTATGTATATGCACGTATGAACATGCATGAGGAATGTTAGCGCCTGCATTAAAAAATAAAATGTATGTAGATATCAGTATTGCCAGACGTCCCGATTTTGGCGGGACGTCCCGACTTTTAAATCAAAATTAAATGTCCTGCGCGGGACAGGTTCAGTGCCAATCGTACGAAAGTAATTTGCTGTTTTGGAAATGAACTCTTTAGAAACTTTATATAGTGTCGGAAGATAAATATCATAATTAATAATATAATTTGTAATTTGTGTGCGCGTGCAGACTATGGTACCAATAATATATATGCTGAAACAATGTCGGTGTATATGTATATTATGTGTTGCCAAACAAATATGTTCAGGGGTGCCACAGAAAACTCTTCAGCCCAAATTTCGCCACGGAAATATATTTTCGAAGGTTTCAAATCTTGTGTGTTTTGCGTGAAGATTTGCTAAAAAAAACCAACATAAAAAAAAGTTTGGAATATAAGCCTTATAGATTTTTTGAACAAGCTGCATCAATAAAATTTTGCATATCCTATGTAAAAATTATTAAATTATCAAATTACTAAATCTACTTGTATAGTTAAAACACTAGCATTTACACGCAGTATCGAAAGCAAGAGAACAATAGAGATGCCCACTGGCCCCAATACAATATTATATTTTTCGATCATCACATTTTATTTTGTGTGTCAAACGAAAGTTAAAAATAATATATTTTTTTCACGCCACTCTTGTTTCAAATTACTACCAAACAACTGTGTATTAAACAAACTTGGCGAAAATTGCGTGTCGTCGAGTGGGCAGGTCTGTTTGTTAGCGAAAATGTGAATGATCATAAACTGTAAGTACATTTTTGCAATTTCTGAATTCAATTTCAAATGCTAGTTTTTTGTAGAGAAAAACATAGATTGCCACAAAAGGACGCAATTTTCGTCCAATTTATGAAAGCACATACCGACATTGTGCAAAATTCAAAATGTTTTAAAAAATGTTACAAATAAATCTAAATTTTATAGAGCATCATAAGTGGAATTCTTTAGTGGGATCAGATGCACTTCGCAAACATTTTCGTTGTACTTTTTCAACATTTAATTGACGTTTCCGCAAATTGTCGCTGGCTAATATTAATACAAATAGCATATTTGTTATACTCTGTGCATGAAATGTACAAGAGTATATTAGGTTTGCGGGTGGTGAAAAATGTAACAGGCAGAAGGAGGCGTGGCAGACTTGTATATATGTACAAGGTGCGTTCGAAAGTAAACAGGACTTTTTGAATCTAGAGCCCCTTGGCGCCTCTATCTATATGTCGACTGATGCGTTAGAATCTGATATCTTTATCGATTGTCCAGTGAGAATTTCATGACATTTCATCGATTGGAAGTGAAGTTATTGCGTTTTAAGTGTCAGTATGTTTGTGTCATCGGTGCAAAAATGAGCTTCGAACAAAGAGCCAACATTAATTATACTCTGTACATGAAATGTACAGAAGTATATTAGGTTTGCGGGAGCTGAAAAATGTAACAGGCAGAAGGAGGCGTGGCAGACCCCACAAAGTATATATATTTTTGATCAGCATGACGAGACGAGTCGATCTAGCCCTGTCTGTCTGTCTGTCCGTCTGTCCGTCTGTCCGTCCGTCTGTCCGTCCGTCTGTCCGTCCGTCTGTCCGTCCGTATGAACACCTGGATCTCAGAGACTATAAGAGATAGAGACACAAAATTTTCCACAAAGATGCCTTATGTGTGTATTCACAAGTTTGTTTTATTTTTTTGATTTCCCCCCCCCCCCCCCCCCACTTCCCCACTATGGGGTTTTTCCCGATTTTCCATTCGTATAATCGCCTATATCTCGGAGACTATAAAACCTAGGAACACCAGATTTTAGTCCAATATGCCTTGTGTGAATACGCAGAAAATGTATATTTTGGGATTTCCCTATATCCCCCCTCTCCCCCGCAAATGCGATTTTCTCTAACTCCCGTAATTCTAGGAATTTCGAACTAAAATTTTGCAAATGCCCCCAGTTAGTTATTATGTGTCCGTATGCCAAGTTTCACTATGATAGACCGATTTAACAGGAAGTTATAGCCATAAATATATTTGCTGCTGCAGCGCTGCCTGCGGCTGTTGATGCTGGTGCTTTGGTTGACTGCACACATGTTTACACAAACACGAATAGATGCGCATAGGCATACATACACTCACACAGACGCAATTGCTATGTAAATGTGCAATTATACACCCTTTACGTGAGTTCGAATACCGAGAGAGGCAAAATCGATCCAATTTTTTTTTTTCTTAATTTTTTTTATTTTCTATAATTATTGTAAACATAATTGTATGTACAGAGTATTTCAAAGTCGGGACACCCGACTTTAGCTTTTTTTACTTGTTTTGTTTTAAAATTGGTAAAACTTTTACCGAAACGTTTCAATTGATGGAACAAGTTTGTGGCGATGATTGAACACCGAAAATTCCATCAAAACTGTGCGTGTATTAATTAAAAATCAGCCGAAATCATCATTGAAATTGATGGAATTGAACATCTCCAAAACATAGATTTATCGCATTTTGACCGACCAAAAATTGCTCAGAATCCAACATTCGAATGACATTATTAAAGAGGTCAAAAACGAAACGTGGTGTTTCCAATATGATCCCGAAACGAAACGCCAGAGTGCTGAATGGAAGGCACCGGACGAGCCGAAACCCAAAAAATCTCGCATGGAGATTTAGACTTCTCCAAGAAGACAATGCTGATTTGTTTTTATGATTCCAAGCGTATTGTCCACAAAAAATTTGTTCTACCTGGCCAAAACGTTAATGCGATATTCTACCTTGGAGTTTTGAAGCGTTTGTTGTGCCGTATTCGGCCCGAATATCGCGAAGATGAAAATTGGCGTTTGTTGCACGATAATGCGCCGTCCCATCGATCGACGCTTGTGACCAATTATTTGACCAAAAATCACATTTTAACCATTAACCACTCGCTGTATTCACCTGATATGGCACTGTGCGACTTCTACCTTTTCAGAAAAATGCATTTGCCCATGAAAGGAAAGCGTTATGCAGACGTAGAGGCCATTCAAAAGGCTTGCATCGGCATGCTGGCGGTCATACCGGCCAACGAGCTAAAACACTCGTTCGACATGCTTTTGGATCATGCAAAAAGCTGAATTGAAGCAGAAGGAGACTATTTTGAATAAAATAAATTGATTTTGCCCAAAAAACCATTTGTTCTGTTTTTTTTTTTAAAAAAAAAAAGTTCTGTTTACTTTGGAACAAACCTTGTAGGTAAATACAAATACAAACTTGATGTGCTTTATATGGATTTAATGGTAATATCAGGTTAGTGTTGGGCCGGGCTTAGACAAATTTTCGTCGTGCGTGCGCTTACGTTACTAAAAGATCATTTCGTGGCCGTTTCGTGCCGAAAATAGCCGACCCATGCCCATCTCTACTTTGAAGGGCACAAAATGGATATTGATGAATAAATATATGCCTTTCAAAAAAACCTGGAGAAGCTGAGGTAGGGTGTCTCAACTTTGAAATACTCTGTACATATGTGATGAATAAATATGCGTGTCTATGCGCGTTTGTGTGTGTCTGGTATGTTTCCTGTGCCTGTGCAAACAGCAACAACAAGTGGAGAGTCCGTATCAGCACCTGGATCTCACCTGGACACAAAATTGTGCACAAAAATGCCTTAGGTATTCACGCTATACGAGTTTGTTTTATTTTCTTGATTTTGCCCTTACTTCCCCCTGTGGGGGATTTCCCGATTATCCGTTCGTATAATTACCTATATCTCGGAGACTTTAAGACCTAGGGACACCAAACTTTAGTCCAAGATACCTTATGTGAATATGATGGAAGTGTGAATTTTGTAATTTCCCCCCTTTCCCCCGGAATCATTGATTTTCCATAACTCAAGTTATGATAGACCGAATTAACACGAAGTTATAGCCATAGTTATAGCCATAGTTACAGCCATAATTTTCAATAACTCCCGTAATACTTAGAATTTATAATTGAAATTGGGAAAATAGCTCCAGTTAGTGATTATGAGTCCGTATGTCACCATTATGATAGGCCGATTTAACAAGCCATAAATGTCATCTTGCCCAAGCACTGCCTGCAGCTGTTGTTTTTGCTGCTGTGCACAGGCTTACGAGGCACACACAGACGCGTACAAACTCACTTAAACATGCATAGGCACGCATAATTATTCGGCACACCCGACATTCGCTTTTCCACTAGTTTTAGAGCGATACCGACATCGATGTTTTCCCTTCGATTTACATCTCTACCAAGTGGTAAAACATCAACTTGGAAGTCTTGGCAACCCGAGCATTTGTTCGATAATGACGCGTAATGTATGTACATACAATTAATCTACGCCGTTCCTGTGGGCGTTTTATTCGTGAATCGCACATTATTCGGCCATCAACTACTATGCAATGCTTGTCGATTTTCAATAGTAACAATCTGGAATAGTAATAATATAAACGATCGAGGTGAGTCCTTGTATGACTACACTTGCAGGTATTGCCCGTCTCAACCCGGCTCAATATATTTTGTGTGTGTGCGTGACCTACCCATATATTTTCACCTTATTAATTACCAGTAGGAAGGCATTTCAGGTATTTAAATGAACATTTTCTGTTCTTGACAAAATATTATTCAGTTGTCCGTTACATTTTGGTTATTGCCAAAATATTTCGTTAAACGTACACACACATGACCACTATAACTAATATTGTTTTAAGCTTGTTTTCCCCCCTTTGGAGCTCGAATTTTCCAAAGCCTTTCTTAGTGCGCACTTACACTGTGATGGATACTATGAAAGGATACTTGAGTCCCAATTTCAGCTTCCTAGCTCTTACCGTTTGGGCTGTGCGTTGATTACCAATCAGTCAGTCAGTCAGGACAAACTGTTTTATTATACTCTGCACATGAAATGTACAAGAGTATACTAGGATTACGCGAGTTACCATATCAGCCCTTTCATCGAAGTGGGCTTACTTTGAGCAAGTACAATTGGCAGCTCATTTATCCAAACGATAGAGCTTTGTCGGAAATCCAAGTAGTCAAAGACCTGGTTTCGGTAACTGGGGAACAATAGGAACAGGTGATAGCCATACCAGCTACTAACACGGCCATGAGCTCGAGCTCAGAGAGCAGCTCACCCCAGCCATCCGGTCTGGTGGTTAAGCCTCAAGATATTTTTAATTCATTACGGATTTCAGATGCGATCCGCCTTTTACCGGTTTATGACGGTATCCCTGGCAATTTTAATGCATTTTTGAATAAAGTAAAAGAAATTCTCGTTATATTTCGAAGAACCGATAAAACTCCTTATGGGCAAATGCTTCTTCGAGCAATTAGAAATAAAATTAAGGGCAAGGCCAACGATGCCCTAATTACAACAGACACAGGCTGGGATTGGACTGAAATTAGAGATACCCTTGTCTCTACTTTTACAGATAAGCGTGACGAAGCATCCTTGACCTACATATTTTACCAGTAAAGGAACTACCTGTACAAAAGTTCTATGAAAAGGTTATGGAAATGAAAGTAGCTTTGTTTAAAGTAGTAGAAACTAAGGAAAGCGATCCGATGGTTATCAGAACAAAGAAACTACTTTTTCTGGACACATGTTTGAATACCTTTTTGTTGGGTATAAAAGGACTTTTGGGAGCTACAGTTAGAGCTATGAGACCCAGAACCATGCAGGAAGCACTAGAAGTAGCCTTGAAAGAGAGGGAGATTTACTTCCAACAACAAAATCGTATTTTGGAGTATAGGCGTGAATCCGGAAGTAGCTTAGGAAGTCTATCCAACGATGAACCAAACAGAGAGAATGGTTACCATCGCCAAGATAGAAGAGGCCTGTCATCAAATGGTTCTAGAGGAAGCTATGGACGAAATAATTACAGCTCGCGTTGGAAATCGCGTAGTAGAGATGAACAAAACGACACAACTAGGAATGTACTTCCCATTAGACCTAGGGAGAACGCTGGAAGAAACAAACAACAAAGATATGAATCCATACAGAGACAAAACAGGTCATCATTTAATAATTTCACAGGGAACTCCGTTAAAATTCCTAATAGATACTGGCTCAACCCTTTCTTTCATAGATCCTAGTTTTGTCGACCCCAAAAACCAAATAGATTTATATTATGCAGTAAAAGTTAAAACAGTTCTAAGCATACACGATTTGCACACAAAGACAAATGTACAGCTATTTATTTTAATTTTTAGACACTTTAATGGATTATTAGGAATGAATATTTTATCAGAAATTCAGGCAGTGGTAAATTGCCACAAAAATTGGTTAATTACTCAGAGGTTTCAAACAAAGATCCATCGCGAGGAGAACAGGGCCACTGAACGTCACCTAGTGGAAGAGGAAATAAGAGCAATCATCTGCCTCCCGGTGAGTCTAAAGGATGGCACTTTTTACTGTGACCCGATACAGACTAACAAGGATCCGATCATTTCAGGGGGCTTATACAGACAATATGATAACTATAGCCTAACTGAACTACTCTTCACATAAACAGAACTTATACTTGGATACACAGCTAGAGGTAGAAGAATTTCAAGAACAAGAGTATGTAGAAATAAACGCGAAATAAAGAAGGGGAAAAGTTGACGTTTACTAACCAGTGAAGCATAAAATTAGAACCACTGACGACATACCGGTTAATAGTAGACCATTTCGGTACAGTCAGATGGAAAGATGAAAACAGCTAGAAAAACTCCTAGAGCAAAATATAATTCGACATAGCCATTCTCCGTGGGGCGCACCAGTTTTCGTTGTTTCCAAGAAATTGGATGCGTCCAACCAAAAGAAATGGAGGTTAGTAGTAGATTTTCGAAAACTTAACGAGAAGACAATCAAAGATAAATATCCAACATCAATGATGTCCTCTATAGAATAGGCAGAGCTAAATACTTTTCGGCCTTAGACAAGTGGGTACCATCAGATAGAGGTGGATCCTAAAGATAGAGTTAAAACAGCTTTCTCTGCCGAAGGAGGACACTTTTAATTTGTCAGAATGCCGTTTGGTCTTACTAACGCCCCGGCCACCTTTCAGAAGGTCATGGATAACGTGCTGGTGGACCATAATGGCAAATGTTGTCTAATTTACTTAAATGACATAATAATTTTTTCGCCATCCCTACAGGAACATGTAACACACCTAACTTCAGTCTTTAGTAAGCTTATCCAAGCGAACCTGAAACTCCAACCAGACAAGTCCGAATTTTTCAGAAAAGAAATTGAATATCTAGGCCATATAGTTACTGACGAGGGGATCTAGCCTAACCCAAAAAAAAAAATTCTGCGATTAAGAGCTTTCCTCTACCCAAAACAAGAAATGAAATTAAGTCATTCTTAGGCCTTTTGGGTATTACAGAAAGTTTATAAAAGACTGCCAGAATCACTAAACCTAGGACCATTCAGCTAAAATGAATGAAAAACATACATAAAAATCAGCGATGAGTATATCAAAACATTCGAAATTTGCAAGGCTCCTCTATGTAACGACCCTGTGTTGCAATACCCAGACTTCTCAAGACCATTTATTCTGACTACGGACGCTAGCAACTTCGCGGTTGGGGCAGTTCTGTCGCAAGGCAGATTAGGTAGTGATAGACCAGTATCTTTCGCTAGCAGAACGCTTTCGGAATCAGAAATTAACAACTCAACGATTAAAAAAGAACTGATAGCCATCGTCTGGGCAACGAAACACTTCAGACCGTATCTATTCGGACACAAATTTCAATTGATCACAGATCATGAACCCCTGATATGGCTCAAAAATTTTAAAGAACCGAACCTACTAGTTCGCTGGAAATTACAACTATTAGAATATGAATGTGAAGTTATTTATAACAAGGGCTCACAGAATGTGGTAGATGATGTGCTAAGTCACATAATTGTCGACGTCAACCTCAATGAATTAGTTCCAACTACCCAAGAAGTTAGTAATGAGGGAATAGAATACGCACATAATACAGGTAGCGGAACCAGACTTTCAGAAAAAGCCCTTAATGAATTCAGCCTCCATTTCGTTTTTCAGGTCGAGAATATGGCCAAGCTGGTAACAGAAAATCCGTTTAAAAACAAAACCAGAAGAACAATAATCGAACCCATTTGGGACGCGGAAAGTACAGCCAGAATCTTGAAGGCCACACTGAGACCAAACTAAACATATGCCTTATATGCATCGGATGAGATTTTCAACATTGTAGAAAGGACCTTTACAAATTTCTTTAGAGAAGCCGGTGTTTATAAAATATATAGATGCACGAATCCAGTCAAAGGAGTTCCGACATTAGACGCCCAGTTAGAAATAATTTCAGACTACTACGTCAAAAACAATCATAGAGGAATCAAGCAAACGGTAAAACATTTAAAAAGAACATTTTTTTCCCAAACCTGCAAAAGAAGGTTACCCAGGTAGTTAACAAGTGCGATGTCTGTCGGACATTAAAATATGATAGGCTACCGCAGAGGATAGTGTTTTCATTAGACCATGGACTTATACACTATTAATGGCAAGACAGTACTAACTTTAATAGACAGGTTCTCCAAGTTCGCTACCGGCTATTCAATCCCTGCTAGAGATACCATGAATGTAGTGAAAAGCTTGGGAAATTTTACGAGCCTATTCGGGATACCCCAAAAACTGATCTGGACCATGGGCCAGAGTTCGCCGGCATTTTACTGAAAGACTTTTGCTTGCAGTACAATATAGATTTCCACAAAACGTCATTCCAGCAATCCACGAGCAATGCACCAGTGGATACAAGGCTACATTCGTCACTGACAGAAATCTACAGGATAACCTTGGAAAAACGAAGAGCTGAGAAATTATCTTTGAGTCATGATGTGATACTGTCAGAGACATTTGCCACCTATAATAACACCATACAACAAACTTAACTCCTTTCGAACTATTTAGCGGCCGTACTCACGTCTTTCAAAACAAAATAAAATTCAACAATGAACACGACTACCTGAGGGAACTAAATTTGTTTAGGGAAAAATAATACACACAAGTCCAAACAAAGATGGCAGAAGAAATGTCAAAGAGAACTCGAAAATTGTATCAGGAAAGGGTACACCTAAAAAAGTTAGAAGAACGCGATACTATCTTCAGAAAAGAGAATAGAAGCAATAAAGTAACACCTAGGTTCACTAAACATAGAGTAGAAAGCGATGATGGATCAACATTTATTACTACTAAAAGACAAAAGATACACAAGATCAAAACCAGAAGCAAAGTTAGACACGATTGCATCACAAACTTTTACACACGATAGCCATGCAGCTAGTAAACACCTCTCAAATAAGAAACGATAATAAATTCACTTCTATATTACAATCCTTTTTTTTTAAAAAAAAAGGAGTAAATTTACACCTACAATGGCACTAAATTCCCTATTCCACGCAAAATTTCCCAACATGCACCACTCAAATTACGAGATGATTAAGCCTGAACTGCGACGGACCGTAAGGGATAATCTGGAGAAGTAATTGGCAGTAGCACAAAAGATCGGGGTAGTCACAAGCTCAACGCGGAGGAACCTTAACTAAGACGACTACATTGGATCTTGAACGGAGTCAAACTAATATTCAAATTCAAGAAAAGAGGACCCGGTCACCGTGATTGGCTTACCATGGCCTGGTCGTCACTAAGCAACCATACTGTACGACATACCTTGCACCACCTTGACAACGACACTAATTCCGAGCCCACCGCCATGCCGGTAACTTACGTTTCGTCCTGAGCTTCGCTCTGGCCGTAACTCTAGTCTAAGGGGGGAGGAGTTACCATGTCAGTCTTTTCACACAAGTAGGCTTACTTTGAGCAAGTACAATTGGCAGCTCGTTTATCCAAAGGAGCTGGCAGCGCAAGAGGTTTCTCATCAAGCGTCAAGACTGAATGTCTCTCAAATTCATTCCTAGAAAATTCCTAGAACATCTGACGAAGAAGGAACTCGGCACCTAATAAATTGGTTATTAGTTTCAATAAAACTAAATAGTAGAGAGTAAAATAAAGGCGATATCCGTTAAAGAATTGGGAGCATACCTAAGGGTTAGGTATCTCGCGAGCTGAAAAATACAACAGGCAGAAGGAGGCGTGGCAGACCCCACAAATTATATATATTCTGGATCAGCATGACAAGACGAGTCGATCTATGTCTGTTTGTCTGTCTGTCTGTCCGTATGAACCCCTGGATCTCAGAGACTATAAGAGATAAAGACACAAAACTTTGCACAGAGATGCCTTATGTGTGTACGCTGTGCAAGTTTGTTTTCTTTTTTTGATTTCCCCCCCCCCCCCCCCACTTCCCCCCTATGGGGGTTTTCCCGATTTTCCATTCGTATAATCGCCTATATCTCGGAGACTATAATACCTAGGGACATTAAATTTGAAGTCCAAGATGCTTTATTTGAATTCCCTCCCTCCCCCCTCTCCTCCACACATCGTAACTCAAAATTCTCAAACTCAAATTCATGGAATTTCGAACTCAAACTTATCAAATACCTCCATTTAGTTATTATAAGTCCAAATGCCAAGTTTCATCATGATAGGCCGATTTAACATGAAGTTATAGGCATATATGTACATAATAGTCGGGATACCCGACTTTGGCTTCTCTACTTGTTTTAATTTTTATAATTATTCTAAACATATGTACAGAGTATTTCAAAGTCGGGACACCCGACTTTAGCTTTTTTACTTGTTATAGCTTTTCATAGCTCCCGTATTTCTTGGAATTTTTCATTGAAATTCGAAAAATTAGTGATGAGTCCGTGTGCCAAGTTTTGTAACAGGAAGTTTTAGCCATATATGTATATATGACCAAGCACTGCCCGCAGCTGTTGTTGTTATTACTGCTTTGCACAGGCACACGAGATATACACAAACACACACATACACGCATAATTATTTTACATATAGTATATGTATGTACAGAGTGTTTCAAAGTCGGGACACCTTAATTTAGCTTCTCTACTTGTTTTAAATTAAACTAATTAAATATAATTAATCAAATATACATACCACGTTCAGTTTCAATAGGATACATGTCTATGCGCTTGGGCAGAGATTGCACTTATGGCTATAACTTCATTTCAAATTGATCTATCATGATTAAACTTGACATACGGACTAATTATCACTAACTAATGGTAATTTAGAGAAGGAGGAAACAAGTGCACTACAAAATAAAATGAGATCGTCTTGTCATGGTGTTCAAGAATATAGTATAGTATATACTTTTGGGGTCTGACACGCATCCTTTTGTCTACAATATTTTTCGCTTGGAACAAACTCAATATTTTCATGTACCTTTTAATTTTAAAAAATATAGGGGGAAAGCGTACTCAATGTATCCATATTATTTTGATTTTATGACCAATAGTTCCATATGAATATCGTATCAAGCGCCCTCCAAAAGCTATGTGAGGTGCAAATAAAAGGCAAAGCTATTTAATATAATAAAAATCTTGATCTTTTATTAGTTATTTCTGTAACTTGTACCGTCTGAATTTTGATTATTTTAACAGTTTTCGGAACTACTACCTATAAGCAAACAAATCTAGATGAAGAGTTTAGTAATACCATTTATAAAATTAAGAAAACACATTATTTAACAAGAATATTGAAAAGGATCTGCAACGTTGCTGTTATAAGGTCTGACAATTGTTTAAACATGATATGAAAAATGGCGATATTTGGTACCACCCGGCAATGTACCAGATGAAGTTGAGGAGTAGCTGTAACCTCCAGGTCCCGCTCCAGAAGTGCTTGTCCTTTCTGTGCTATAATTGTATGAGCCACCTGGACCACTGCGGGATGATTTCTCAACTGTCGATGAATAGGTTGAACGCTCTGGCCTTACATACGGGTTACTCGAATCATAGCTGCTCTTCTCAACGCTTGATTTGGAAGTGTACGAGTAGTCCGACGATGTACGACTGCGGTGTGAACCAGGTCTATCCGTACATAGGTCTAAGCGCGGAGTCTATAATTTCCGTTTTTAATTCATATATTTAATATTTATATAATTGAGTCACATATTAATTAATAAAAATTATAGAAAATGTAAAACTCGATTTCTAAAGGTTTGGCCTACAAGGCCTTTTAATTATTTAACCAAAACTTCTTATAAACAGCTATGTTCCCTTTTTGAAAATCTATAAATTTCACGAATTGAGTAAAAGTGCTCAACCATAAAAATACACAGTTTTATGTTTCGATTTGCGAATTGGGTTCACCACCAAATGTAATTTTATCTGCTTTATTACTTCATATTAAATGTCTAGTTTTTTTGTTTGTAATTATAGTCAATAAGTTATTTGTATTGAAATAATGTTTGGGCATGCTATATAATATTGCTATATACTATTTATACATAATACATTTGAGCATGTATTCGCTCACGAAATTCTAAGTCTAATGAAAGGAAATTGAAACATGTTCGTGTAAATGAAGCTTAAAATAATTCATAAGTTTCTTTTTCTAAATACGAGTATAAGACGAATAGAACAATACAAGATATATTTCAAAACTTCAACTTTAAATATAATTCAAAAAAAATTCACAATTATGTAAATAAAAATAAGAAAAAATGTAATATAACTGTAATAAGCAATAGGAAATTACTTTAATGAAAATTAAGTAGCTCTAGATTATTGTCGTTTATATTTCGATTTGAATTGCCGGTTTCATGGTTAAACCCTCAAATATTTTTGTAAGTACTTAGTAATAATATTTTGAAACGACAGCGCCAGACCTTTCATTTCGATAAGTTTCGCGTTGCACTGGAAGGTTATTCAATGCTGCGCGCTGTAAATAAAAAAATGCGTCGATGTTAACGCGAGAAGTGCGAGCTGCTCTATTTGCGTCCATTTCCTGAGTATCAATATGCTCTCTTATTAAGCCCCGAATGCGCGAACGGTTTTTATCTCGCGTTGATACGTAGGGGTCGATTGGCTGATGAAGAATTTTATTGTTTGGCCTAATAGCAGCCTGATTAGCCGGAATTAGTATAGATGGTTTTCGTTGATCCTGGTCCCGTCGTTGAATTCCGAAAGCTGTCACCGGATTTGGGACAAGTGAGGCTCGAGGTACAAAAGGAACTTTCTCCCAGTCAATTGGTGTTCTATTTGTTTTCTGTAATGCCATATAGGACGTGTTTATTTTCTAATTCCAAGTTCTCGAAATATTTGGCACTATATTTATAGCTTTAGGGCGGCACGGTTACCCTTTCCAATGCAAAATTAGTTTAGTAAGAAGCCATATATGAAGCTTGCCAAATTTAGGGATCACAATTTCTAGATATTAGGACTTCTACGTATAGTTGTCACACTTTTTAGACAAACTTCATACATACATATGTACATAAGTATAACAAAACTATCACGTTTATGTAGATTTATTTGAAGATATGGATTTAGTTGGGTTTTTGCACAAAACAAGTTAAACGGCAAGTGCTAGGCACTCAACAGCAAATTTATCATGTATAAGTAGCCAATCACAAAAAGATCTTAAAATATAATAACAGCATTTGCTTATATACAAATCACAAACAAATACATAAAACTAAGAATAAATGTATATTAACGTTAGGTATATGACTCATATACACAAAATTGTACATTATATCATGATATCTCGCCATATATTGCATGTTATTTATAATCCTATTTGAGAATTATCGTTTTCTTATGTACAAGTAGTTGTTATTGTGTTGGTGCTATGGCTCACCCAACTCAACTCACTTATGGAAATCAGAAATATATTTTTAGCCATATCTATATATAAATATATTTATACATGTATATGTGCAAGTGGGTATGTTTGTATGGACTAAGAGTGGACACAGCTAATGTTACACAAATAGAGAACGTACGATTTTCAAAAATCAATTCAATAGGTATAATAAAAAAAATAAATAAAAAATGGTATATTATTATTATGATTTTTGCATCTTCACTGATATGTTATTATACACATAGTAAAACCCTTCCTTTCAAAGCCCCATAGCTCGACAGCAACAAAAAAGAAGGTGGCTACATCTGTTTTGTGCTTTTCGAAAATTGTTTGTAGGCGGGTTATATATAAACTTATATAGTATATCATTATCTGTTTTTCAATTCTTTAGCAATAAGTTATGTGACTCTTTAAAAAGAATCAAATAATAGATCAGATATATGTTACCAAAAGGCAGTTATTACTAATCTAATTTTTACAATTTCATTTCATACCATATTACTATTAAATATAATATTGAATGCCTTAATAAATACATACTCGTACATAGACTACATATTCGTTTTCACATATATGTTATAGGTAATAAAAATATCTATCTCCTAAAAATCACAAAACAAAGTACATATATGAAAACAAATACGAGTATATGAACAAAGTATATAGCATATATATTGTATGTATCTTGGCGATACGATATTCATATGTTTTACTATACCTCAATTCAAACGTGTTTCAATTTCTCAAATCTCAGGTTTTATAAAAATTTATCCTTTTATTATGCAGAAATCATCAGATAAAAATATGTGCAGTACAATTATGAATTACAGTAAGTAAAGTCAAACATTTCATATGAAACCGAATAATATGAAAATCGAACATTACTTAGAGCTTTTAAAACTGATCCTTTTATTATTTATTTATTTGGATCTTAATTTGTTATAAAAGGACAACTCCGACATATCATACACACCCTATTATAAAAAAACTTTCACTCACCGTCACGGCATACGATGTGGTGACCGGTCTCGAAGAGTAAGATCTGCGGGTTGTAAATCCGTTTTCGTAAACCATTTTTCTTTCAATTTGTATTCCAAAATATAAATTACTTATTAATTTAAATTATAAACACTTGTTTCGTAATTATCGATTCGAATCAATCGTCGGGGTAGTTCACTTGACGCCTGCTCGAGTTGTTCTGCCAAGGATTGACATGAAACCGCATGTTATAATTTTTAATTTTAAGAATTTTGGTGATGGGAGCAGCTCTCTGCAGTTATAACAACAACAGTTTCTCGTTCTCTCAAAATAAAATTATTTTTGGAATAACAAAATTGTGGTTACCTCATTATTGAGAGCATTTTGTTTCTGTTTACAAAAATTTTAAAATTCTTCGGTTTACGCACTGAGTATTGTTTGTATTATACATTTATATATACCGTAAGAACATTTGTATTATACGTACAGTTCGTTTAAAATGTGATATGTACAGATTATTGCAGACCATCCACTGCGGCGAATTTCCATTATACGTATGTATACTTGTATAAATATTCGTAGAAGCGATCAGTTCTGTTTTATACCCTGTACCCAAAGGGTGAAAGGATATACTAGTTTATATGGTATATGTATATTTTCTTGATCAGGATGACATATGATGAGTCGATATAGCCATGTCCGTCCGTCTGTATGAACGCAAGGATCTCCGAAAGTATAAGAGCTACAATAATTTGGTAATTATATTCTCCTAAGTCCGAGAAAGGACGAATTAGTGTGTTTTTTTTTATTACACCCCCTCTCCCCACACTCCCGCGCAACTCGAATTTTTGCCATAACTCCCGTAATTTTTGGAATTTTGAACTAAAATTTGGTTATTACATCCAGTTAGTGATTATATGTCCGTATGTAAGTTTCATCATGATTGGTCAATTCTGAAGAAAGTTATATCCATAAATAAAATCTCTGCCCACCTTTTGCCCGCAGCTTTTGTTGCTGCTTTGGTTCAACTTTCTCTGCATACAAACACGCATATAAATAGACATGATGATGTAAATGTATGCTGTTGGAACATAAACATATGTCTCCACTTATGAATGTATGTATTAAATATATTTTTTAAATTTAACAAAAGAATTATTTATTTTTAATTTAATTTTAAAATAAAAAAAAATACTAATTTGTTACGTGAATGAGTACAGGTTGTTTCACTGTCGGGCTTGCTCGACTGTAGCGTTCTATCTTGTTTTAATTTTCAGTTTCAAATTCTTTAAAAACATTACCTTCCCCACTTTAGAAATTATTAATATACTTGTAGTATAGGTCATTTATACATGTACCTATACTGTGTGAACACCCGGCTTTTGAACATGAACAGCTAATGACACCAAACTTAGTGTCTTATTCATTCGACAACCGATTTATAACAAACCTAGCTTCATTAGCTGTCATAATTATTTACTAAATTTTGTGTTTTTAATGATATTAATTAATACTTAATTAAACGTCAAATCAGGAAACTATTAATACTATATCAAAATTTTCCATAGGAATTCTATATAAATATTTTATGTTATGAAACTGTCAGTAATTTTTTCGCGTGTAGGAATGTATAATGTTAGAAATAAAAATACGATTTTTCTCTTATATTCTCGAGTCATTGCTTTTTAAAATAACCATGTAAAAATCCTGACATTGAGCAACACATTGATAAATAAATATATTTATAAAATTCGTACGCTTCATGACACTGACAGTGTAATAAAATTTAAAAAAAACGAGATTTTCAAGAATGGATATTTGAGCAAGAAATGAACTCTGTGGTCGAGCCACTACAAGTCCTAAATACTCTATACCCACTCCTTACAAATTTATTTTAAATATTTAAATTCCAAAATACACATTTTCTGCTTATTCACATAAGCCATCCCGGACTAAAATTTGGTGTCCGTAGGTCTTATAGTCTCCGAGATATAGGCGATTATACGAATGGAAAATCGGGACAACGCCCATAAGAGGGGAGTGGGGGGGGGGGGGGGGGGGGGGGAATCAAAAAAATAAAACAAACTTGCACAGCGTACACACATAAGGCATCTCTGTGCAAAGTTTGGTGTCTCTACCTCTTATAGTCTCTGACATCCAGGTGTTCATACGGACAGATAGACGGACAGACAGACATAGATGGACTCGTCTTGTCATGCTGATCGAGACCACTCCTTCTGCCTGTTGTATCTTTCAGCTCGCGAGATACCTAACCCTTAGGTATGCTCCCAATTCTTGAGAGGATTTCGTCTTTATTTTACACTCTCTTATATAGCCTGTACCCAAAGGGTGAAAGGCTATACTAGTTTTTTGCGAATGTATGTAACACACAGAAGGAGGCGTGGCAGACCCCACAAAGTCAGGGTGACAAGCCGAGTCGATATAGCCATGTCCGTCTGTCCGTCCGTCCGTCTGTATGAGCGCAAGGATCTCAGAAGATACAAGAGCTAGAATTACCAAACTTGGTATCCAGGTTTCCCTAAGCCCTAGGCAGGTCAAGTTTATTCTTTTATTCTGATACACCCCTTTCTTATTATTATTCCAGTTAGTGCTTATGTGTCCATATGCCAAGTTTCATCATGATAGGTCAATTCTGCAGAAAGTTATAGCCATAAATAAAATCGCTGCCCATGCTCTGCCCACAGCGCTGCCCGCAGCTGTTATTGTTGCTGTTTTGGTTCAACTTTGTGCTACATACATACACGCATATAAACACGCATAGACACGTGATGTAAATGTAAAACTGTACATAAACATGTCTTATATGTATGTATTAAAAAAATTTTCTTTATTAATTTAATAAATTAATTACATTTTTTTAAATAATTTAATTTTTTTTAAATTTTCTTTTTTGTGGAGAGTACAGGCTATTTTCCTGTCGGGCTTGCTCGACTGTAGCGTTTTTTCTTGGTTTAATTTTTATGTACTATTTCCAATGTCGACAGTCAATGTTTGTTGACATCAATAAATAAATAAATAACACACACATACAGCCTTCTTTTTGCTATGAGTTACTAAGGAGTAAAATTTATTTTGGATATTATTATTTTAATTATTTTTTGTTCGTTTTGATTATTATACCCTGTACCCAAAGGGTACAAGGGTATATTAGTTTTATGCTAGTGTACATGGAACACACAGAAGGAAGTGTGGCAGACCCCACAAAGTATATATATTCTTGATCAGCATGACAAGCCGAGTCGATATAGCCAAGTCCGTCTGTTCGTCTGTCTGTATGAACGCAAGGATCTCAGAAAGTATAAGAGCTACCAGCTGTATACCAAACTTGGTATACAGATTCTCCTGAGCCCGAGAAAGGACGATTTTTATTCACGATTTTCTATAACTCCCGTAATTATGGAAATTTAGAACTAAAATTTGGTAGACACATCAAGTTAGTGATTATATATCCATACACCATTATTCATTATGATAGGGTGATTAGAAAAAAAGTTATAGCCATATAACCAGGCCCAATGCACACATACATACATATGTACAAGTACACCAACACGAATAGACACGATTCTGATGTAAATGTATGTATGCATGTATGGAATATTTTATATTTAATTTAATTAATTAATTAAATTTTTTAAATAATTTTTATAGCCTGTACCCAAAGGGTGAAAGGCTATACTAGTTTTGTGCGCATGTATGTAACACACAGAAGGAGGCGTGGCAGACCCCACAAAGTCTATATATTCTTGATCAGTCCGTCCGTCTGTATGAACGCAAGGATCTCAGAAAGTATAAGAGCTAGAATAACCAAACTTGGTATCCAGGTTCTCCTAAGTCCGAGCAAGGACGAGTTTGTGTTTTTTTTCTGATGCACCCCTCCAGTCCCCCGCAATTCGTGTTTTTTCTTATAACTTCCGTAATTCCGGAATTTTGAACTCAATTTTGGTAGGTACATCCAGTTAGTACTAACGTGTCCGTGTGCCAAATTTCATCATGATAGGTCAATTCTGAAGAAAGTTATAGCCATAAGTAAAATCGCTGCTCATGCTCTGTCGGCAGCGCTGCCCGCAGCTGTTGTTGTTGTTGCTACTTTGGTTCAACTTTGTGCTGCATACATACACGCATATAAACACTCATAGGTACGTGATGTAAATGTATGCTGTTAAAACTGAACATAAACATGTCTTCTAATTTAATTTAATTTAATTAATTAATTCATTTTTTTTAATAATTTAATTTTAAAAAAAATTTTTTTTTTGATTTTTCGGATCCGTTAATATCCCGCCTTCATTTAAATAAAAAGAAAATCTGAAGAAAAACAAGAAGAAGCTGTCGTCAGCGCTTATAGTAAATGTAGTATTAAATGAAAATAATATTGAATCTGATATAGACTCGGATTCGGATTATGCATACATATATTCCACTTCATTTGAGATAGAGGTTGAAGAATGTTAAGTTAAATGTTATTTTATGTTTAAAAATTTCATAAATTTTAAATAATATATATGTATATAGTACGTGTACATAAGTATCAAATTCAAAGCAATTTAATATGGTTAATATGGGAGATTAGAGTGGGCATGGTCGGGTCAACCTAAAATTGTTTTCAATTTTTATATAGACATTATTACAATCAACATTTTATTTATTCCACAACTTTTGCCAATTCGGCCAGTGTGCCCTGTAGCGTTCATTTTTAGTTTATAATCTACATGTATTTAAAATAAAACAGAAAATTTGAGTTTTACTAACAAATTACTCAAACTGACTCTCTTCTTTTGTGGAAATTAATATTCAATAGTTACCGCTGTTCAATATCAAATACAAGTTTTTCTCTTGTTGCTCAATTATTGGCAACCAAAAATTTGATGAAGACATATAGTTACCTATGTATGTGCACTCGTAATTAATATTTTAAAGTATTACAAATTATCTCTTTTTGTTCTCTTATTTTTTCAAGCTTATCAGCCAAATTATTTGATTCTTCAATTAATTCGTCGATGCACTGAAAAAAATCGTTCCAATCTGTAACCCTGCTTCCGATCACTGACATGCTTCTAAGCCGAATTGGAAACGGCATAAAGCTCACCGGCTTGTTATGGTCACTTATATACGGCAAGCAAATTTTTGCTGATTTCAATTTATTTAAATCATCATTAAAACGCCAGGAAGATAAAGTTGGTGTTAACAACGCTGCCCATGATTTCTTTGTATTATTATGATTAATGTAAAACCTGCGCTTAGCTAATAATGAATTAATTCCATCAGCGTCTGATAAGTATGCATAAATGAAACTGTCGTTGAAATATTTTGGCAATAAAGTTTGCGTAGATACATCCATTGTAGGCACAGTCATATCATCAGTCATTTGCGATTTGGAGTAGGTCAATACATCTATAAAAAATCTGAGAATAGAATTATAAATTATTTAAGATTATAGTCATATTTACATTGATTGGATCCATCTTTTCTTATTGTATAATTTCCATCTGTTAAGATGGCAACATCACTATATAAAATCAAGTCGTTTTGTGTATCTAGGCTGACCTCTTTCATAATTTTGGTAGGCATCAAATCCGTCTGGACAGATGTATTAATCTTTCCAGCTCTCATACGCCTAAGTTGGCAGGAAATATAGACAAATAACGTATGTAAATAGATTCAGAACATTAGTTGAATAAATATATAACCTTGACGCATCTAAGAGCTTTGCGCGCAATAATGCACTCTTGTCTGGCTTCGGAAGGGTAGAAACGCTGACAGCACGCCAAGGTGGACGCTTTTCGTTTTCTACCGGAAGATCCTTCACACGTTTCCAAATATTCTTAGTCCTATAAATATAAGTATATTGTAATATTAGAGGAAGTAAGTTCGGGTAAAAGCATGATAAAGGTTTTTCGTACCAACGTTTAATGCAACAACTATTAAGTCTTCGTCTTAGCAGACATAATTTACTGCAAGCATCTGCCTATTACTCCTAAGTATGCTCGACCTGTTTTGTCAGGTGGATCAGGAATATACAAGTATGTTCTTTGTCGGCTCTACAACTCTTGCCCAACTCACAGCTACGTGCATTCCAGGATTCATTTGAAAATTGATAAAAAGTACAGCAACACTTACTTGGTGGGGGTTGTTTTTCGGCAAGTTATACCTCCACTCACAGTCGATGTTACTAGGTGAAAATATAAGCTTAATAAAGAGGAAGGGTTCGATTGATGGATGGTGAGAAAATTCGGTGGGGCTTGAGCATAAAAATCGAAATGAATTCCAAATTGCAGTTAAGTTGTGGCGAAATACTACATCACGAACGGTCATATAGTTAGCTAACGATAGAAAATGCAGAACCAGAAGTCTGCTACGTGTAAAGTGTCAAATTGTTTTCTTTAGCAGTATAGAGTTGAGCCAAAACAGCAACAACAACAGCTGTAGGTAGAGCTGGGGCGGAGATTACATTAATGTATGAAGCGATAGTAATGCTGTCATATGACAACCCTATCAAGGGCTCAGAAATCAGGCGATAAGAAGCTGTACACACAGTTGGTCGTGCTGTCGATGCAGTTGAAACCGTCGTGCTTAAAAAGTTGTTATGTAGTCAAGCTGAAAAGTTGTCGCGTCGAACATTAAGTTGCTATTTTGTCCACATTTACATTACCTACTGTAGCGAAACACAACTGTCATCCCACGTAGACTTCACTGTATACCAAAGGCAACAGTAAAAACAAGGGATCATATGACACAAGCACCGGTAGCTGCATTGACAAATCAAATGGGTCAGCAAAACTGCATGACAAGCATAAAGGGCAGACTCGTGGTATGAGCCACCTGACACTCTGTTCAACGGCACATTTACTTCGCCCGATTGCAGTGCCTGGCCAACGTCAATGAAATGAAGTTCAAATTGTATAAATACCCACGATGTTTGTCAATAAAGAACAATTCTGTTCAAAGCTCCAAGTTGAGCTTATCCAATCGCCTCTAAATTGGCATCTGATACAATCCTACCAGCTTTCCTAAATTGGCATCTGATACAATCCTGCCAGCTTGACTAAATTGACATTTGAAGGCACAAAGGAATATTGATCCTAATGCCTAAAATCGGCAGAAGGGATAGCCAAATAAAGGAGGTGCTTTTAGAAGAGGCACTTAACACAGGCCACACCGAGGCCACTAACGATCGCTGAATATTGAAACAGGCAACCCCCGCACGAAATTCCGTTTGTAAAGCTACCTAAAAAGCGAGGGCGACGCTACTAAAGTATGTTAATACGGATCCACCACCGCCCTGGCCGAAAGCAAGCGCAGCGTGGGAAGGTATAGAGAAACGGGAAAGGGAAATCCAGCAGATAAGAAAAATATAAAGCAATAATACTACATTCATCGGCACGGAGCACAAGTGGCGTGAAAACGCCTTTGCATAACGTACAAAATACACCCAATACACACACATAATTTTACGTACCCACAAAATACACTATATTTAATTTTTTTTAAATATATGAATACTTAAATATAATATACCTGTCATCAATTTTTTCTCTTAAAATGGGATCAAAAGAGTCCAAGGTTAGCAAGTTACCAACTAACGTCATAAACACAGTAGAAGTAGTAGATCAGGCAGATTCGATAGAAAAGGTCTACAACATTGTATGGTCACTTACACTCACATAGTCTTAAGAAAACAAGTAAAAAAGCTAAAGTCGGGTGTCCCGACTTAAATTAAAGAAATTAAAGTAATTAAAGAAAATAAAAAAAATTAAGAAAATAAAAAAAAAAAATTTGATCGATTTTACCTCTCTCGGTATTCGAACTCACGTAAAGGGTTTATAATTGCACATTTACATAGCAATTGCGTCTGTGTGAGTGTATGTATGCCTATGCGCATCTATTCGTGTCTGTGTAAGCATTTTCGCAGTCAACCAAAGCACCAGCATCAACAGCCGCGGGCAGCGCTTGAGCAGCGCTGCAGTGAAACTTGGTATACGGACATATAATAACCAACTGGGGGTATTTCCAAAATTTTAGTTCGAAATTTCAAGAATTACGGGAGTTACGATTTGCGGAGTAGAGGGGGGAGGGAGGGAAATTCCAAAATATACATTTTCTGCGTATTCACATAAGGCACCTGGGACTAAAATTTGGTGTTCCTAGGTCTTATAGTCTCCGAGATATAGGCGATTATACTCGTATAGAATACTCACATAACGCATCTTTGTTCAAAATTTGGGGTCTCTATCTCTTATAGTCTCTGGGATCCAGGTGTTCATACGGACGGACAGACGGACATCTATATATATCCATTAATTCAACCATCGTGTACTTCTTATGAATCTTACCGTGCTAATAAGTTCAATCTTATTCAGATCTGAAAGACCATTTAGAAACGGTCGTCCCATTGTGGAGAACCTGCGCCTGCTTAACTCTGGACAGTGGCAGTGGAGGTGCTCCACACTCTCCTCCTCTTCCTCATCTCTGCAGCTTCTGCAAAAATCGTTATGCGGGATGCCATGCCTAGCCGCATGTCTACCAACCGAGCAGTGTCCAGAAAGTGGGCTAATAAAAGCGCGCGGTTTCTAGTCATCAGCCGGAAGGACTCCAACGGCATACCAATACCCTCCTTTTCAGGATCGATAAGTACGGTCGTTTCATCCCTCGCTCTGCGATGCAGTTGCCTCGATGTTCCGATACCCATATGAGATTTATACTGACGTGCTGGGCAATCTCGTTGAGAGATTTTCGGCAGTTCGTGATGGTTCTGGAATTATCCATGTTTGAGTCAAGTGCCTTAAGGACTGCTAGGCTATCTCAGTAGAAATATAGTGTTCTACCACCGACTATGAGCGGTGATAGGTGACGATCTGCCTCCATCAGCGCAGTGACCTCTGCCTGATAGACGCTGCAGTGATCAGTAGCATACGGCGGAGTATGCTGGCATGCACCTTTGCTGAGTCCTTCCAGACCCGGGTTTCTCTAAGCCTTAGCGCTGTGTTAGTAGACATTTCTTTCCCTATGATATCCAGGGGAAGAAACTGTAATATTATGTTTAGGGCGTCAGTCGGAGTTGTCCGCAGCGCCCTGCTGATGTTTAACTCCGCTGATCTCTGCACCTTGCAGGGCGTTGCAAGATCAGAGGATTTTTCCAACGCTGGCCACCACACTACAATCCCATAAATTGCGATTGGTCTGATGATAGCCTGATAGATCCAGTGTACAGCACGGGGTAAGAAACCCCATGTTGTACCGATAGCCTTCTTAGACGAGTATAGTGCATTACTGGCCTGTTTTACTCATTCACTGATGTTGGATTGCCAGTAAATCTTCCTATCCAGGATGAACCTCAGGTATTTAGCCTTACCGCTGAATTCGAGATTGACCCCCATGAGTTTGGGTGGTTGGAGGTCCGGAATTGAGGGGAGAGCACCCCGCCCTGTGGTGTACCCCTGTTGGCGCACTTGCGTGTGGTCTGACTGCGCAGCTCGGCATTCACAGCCCTGCTGTTGAGCAGTTGGCTAATGAAGTCGACGAGAGGTCCTTCCACCCCAAGTTCTTTCAGTGAACGGGTAATAGCGGATGACAGTATGTTATTGAAGGCGCCCTCTATATCTAGAATGGCTACCAGTGAGTACTCTTTGACGGAATGTGAATTTTCTATCTTCAAAACCAGTGAGTGAAGGGCAATGTCAGTAGACTTGCCTTTGCTGTAAGCGTGTTGGGAGGGGGACAGTAAAGCCGGATGGATTGACTGCCTGAGGTATACTTCCACTAGTCTCTCGAGAGTTTTTAGCAGAAAAGAAGACAAGCTAATGGACCTAAAGTCCTTTCGCTTAACATGCTGATGCTTTCCCAGCCTTGGGATAAACACCACTTTAAATTCTCTCCAGCCCGTCGGAATATGGTTGACCAGCAGGGTGCCCTTGAGCATCGGCTGTAGCCAAGGCATAATGAGCTGCAGAGAGCGCTGAAGTTGGGCCGGGACGATACCATCCGGACCAGGTGATTTATAGGGCTTGAAGGTATTAATAGGTCAGATGATACGCTTCTCTGTAACTATGTAGTTAACCAATTATCTTGGTACCCCATGTGGAAGGGGGGAGAAGTTTGCAATCTAAAAGATCTAAAGATTCCTTGCATGAGCCTGTCCAACTGCCATACTCATCCTGTAGGAGGGATGCCATTGAGGGAGTTTTAGATAGTACCTTTCTCAGCCTAGAAACATCAGATACCGATTCTAACCCGCTACAGAATTTCGCCCAAGAGGAGCACTTGGCTTTCCTGATGGCCAACTTGTAGCTATTTAATTTATTCTTGTATGACGCCCAATTAGCTCTGTTAAAAAGATTTCTGCAGTGGACCATCGCACATCCTTAGCTTACCCTCCAGTGGAAATATGCCTTCTGGTAGTCGTAATGCTAGGGGTGGCCTTTAGTAGAGCGGCTGGGTTAGAAGGAGGCGGCCTACTAGGCTTTCCCACTCCTTTTCCGGAGCTCGGTTTTACCGTAGCTCCTATAATTCCGGAACTTATAGTTCCTTCCTACCTTTCAGATTGGTCGGGTTCCTTGGTGTTGTTGTTGTTGAGTGGCGGAGAAATAGATGACCACCCGGGCAGCGATCCATGTACCCGGGCTGGGTTAATTAATCCTTTGGGACGCCAGGTACTCCGGATATTCCGTACGCGACTGGGCTTTTTTACGGGGGCCCCCAGCCAGGCTAATATTTGGCACGGGTCGCATAACACCTTGATCCAGCCCCACCTCGTAGCCATGATCAAGGACCATTGCCTACCGACGAAACTATTAAGGAGTTAGGTTGTGTGGTCATGATCCCTGATCTCAGCTGGACACCGTCAACCGACAACGTACGGGACCATTGTAGTGCCATTACCAGTCGACACCCTCTTGGAGGGTTCAGTTAGAGGGTTTTTGCCGACCAAAAGTAACAGTCAAATGTTACTATTATTGTTACTTTTAATCATTAAAAAAAACTGGGACGGATCTTGAGCGGTGACCGTTAAATGCGCATAAGTTGATTTTTGGGTCTGCTTGGTGGTATGAAGTGCTGCGCGACGGGCGGGGCTAGCACCTGTACGTTGATACAAGTTTGAACTTATCGCAAAATGTACTTACATACAATCTTTGCATCTCTCTGTGCAACTTTGAATTGTCGAGTGTTGGATGCCGATTACGAGCCCCGACCACTATTAATTCGCACGGCATACTTTTTTACCCGTATGCAATGTTCAATAGACGATATTTTCAATACTAATGAGCACATGCAAACATATTCTTTTCTGAAAGATGATTTTATTCTCTTAACTTTAGAAAAAAAACTTTTGTTGTGCTTCCAACAACAACAACAATAACATTTATTTAGTTAAGTGCTTTGCGTAACTGATGAGAAAAGTGTGACCACTATTAATTCGTACGCTGAATATGCTTAGCTTAGAATTGAAAGTACATAAAAACAAAAGCAAATCACCTAATCACTATCTAGTCATAATGTAGAAATGGTAACATAATGCAGAATGTAAAAAATGTGTACTTAAAGTTAATCAAAGTTTTGTAACGATGGCACGTGGTAAGCCAATATGCACAGAAATACGAAGTTTCGTCATCAAGTATTTTAAGTCTGGGAATACTTTTGGTGAAATAGCCAAGCAATTAAATCTGGCTAAGTCGTCGGTTCAAGGAATTATAAAAAATGTTCAAAAGAAACGGAAATATTGAAAATACTTGTAATATTGCAAATAGATGCCGATCATCGACCATAACAGCTCGTGACAAAAGAGCCCTGGCCACAATTGTGAAGACTGATCGGCGCCAATGTTTGAGAAATGTAGCAACTGAGTGGTCTGCGAAAATCGGAAAAAGTGTTAAGCGTGAGTGAACGCGCCTGCAGTTGCGAGATATTGGATACATATAAGTTTTACAAAATATAGTGATTATCTATGTTACATAGTCAAAAACTTATATTACTCTTAGGCCAAGGAAAAACCATTGCTTTCGCTTCGTCAAATGAAGAAGCGTTTACAATGGTCTCGGGAAAGGATGTCTTGGACTCAAAGGCAATGGAACACCATCATATTTAGCGATGAAGCTAAATTTGATGTGCGTGTCGGTGATGCGTGAAGAAGAATCATCCGTACAAATGCAGAAGCGTACCACAAAGACTGTCTTAAAAGGACAGTCAAGTTTCCACTAAGCATAATGGTGTAGGGTTGTACAAGTATGTCTGCCAAGGGGTAGGACAACTGAATTTTATTGAGAGCATTATCAATGCTGACAAATATGTTTAAATATTAGAGGAAAGTTTGCTTCCATCAATACCAAAACTAGCAGACTGTGGTGAATACACATTTCAGCAGGAAGGAGCGTCATCTCACACTGCCAAACGAACGAGAAATTGGCTGCAGTATAATGAAATTGAGGTCCTAGATTGGCCATCAAATAGCCCAATCGAAAATATATGGGGAATAATGAAAAGAAACCTGAAAAATGAGGCTCAAAGAACCCTTGCAGATTTAAAATCGAAACTGCAAGAGATGTGGAGCTCAATTTCAAGAGAACAATGCCAAAAATTACTAAATTCGATGCCACAGCGTTGTAAATGTGTTGTAGAGGCCAAAGGCGATGTTACCCAATATTAATATTAAGGAAAATTTATATTTTTTATCAAATATTAAATATTTTACGCAGCGTACGAATTAATAGTGGTCACACTTTTCTCATCAGTTATGCAAAGCACTTAACTAAATAAATGTTATTGTTGTTGTTGGAAGTACAACAAAAGTTTTTTTTGTTATATAGTAATGATTTTTTCGTTTGAATTACTAAGTGCATTAAAACGAGAGTCGACTGTACATATGCTATTGTTAGGCGCTGTCTATTTACAATGTATGTTGCTCTATCGCTCTCTCTCTCTCTCTCGATCCACTTGCCCATGAGACCAAGCAAAAGAATTGAATGCATTGCATTGATCTGTAATAAATTTACTTAGAAAATTGAAATAAGGCTTTGCAGTTCGCTTTTTTTTTAACTTTCCTCAGTGCGAGCCAAAAGCAGTCTGCCATTTATATATTCATTTGACTTTAATATTTTAGTCTTTCGCATTTGGTACTTGTGTCCGATGTCCATCGATGCAGCTCGGTCTGCAAACGATTAGGTCTGTACATAGGCACACACAAAATCTGCTGTAAGATATGTTGTGCAAACGTCAATAGCTTCACGCATTGCCAATTTTAATTTCGATTCTAAATTCGGAATATTGAGCTATGTCGTCGTACCAGCCAGAAAATGCTGTGGTTAACGTTCAAATATATGTAATGTACAACAAGTTTATGTTGGAATATATTTCGTTAGGTCATATGACTGCTACCGACAGCATAATTCCGAGAGAGCCACACTATTTCATTCAATAACACTGTGTGCTAAGACCACAAAGGACCTCAACGAAGCTGCGAGTAGTTTTCGACGCGTCAAGTAAGACGTGGTCACAGAAGTCTTTAAACATTCTTTACATTCTTATGTTTGGTCCAACCATCCAACCATGTTTATACTCCACTTTGTTGAGGTTCCGACTTCGGCCATTTGCACTGTTGGCTGACATTACCAAAATGTACCTGCAGGTTCAAGTTGAATAATCACAGTGCAGTTTTCAGTTAATCACTTGGAGAAAAAGCCCCACAGAGCCACTTTAAATATACCGATTAAATACGGTCACTTATGGTACCGCTTCTGCATCTTTTTGGCAATTCGATGCCTATAATATTTGAGTGCGCTGAATGCTTAGTCACATCCACTGGCTTCTAAATCATTAGCTTCTGACTGTTATGTGGATGATCTGCTATCTGGCGCATATACTGTGGAATAATTTCAGCGGTTACATTGCGAAATTAATGCAGTTTTAAAACCATTTGGGTTTGTTCTTGCAAAATAGCCATCAAACTGTAAGGATTTTGAAGTCATTTAGGCATTGTTTGGAATCCTTGTGATGACGCAAAACATGACTACTTAAATTTGCGTGGGACGACCAAATACCCAGTCATTTTCTGAAGGACTTACAATGTACAACGAACTCATTTGTTGACTTGGAGTCGTTGCGCATACCCCGTTACGTTGGTGTTACAAAAACAGCAAAGTGACAAGTGCATGGTTTTGCTGATGCCTCAACAAGAGCGTACGGGTGCTGTCTCCAAATTCGTGAAGAAGGTAACAGTGCACTTGTTGACTGCTAAGTCCAAAGTTGCACCATTGAAACCAAATCGGTTCCACGCCTGGAGGCTAATGCAGCCCAATTATTGGCCACTTTATGGGAAAAAGTCAGTGTATGGGCATTTCATGCCTTTATACTTAAGTATAGATTTAAGTTTGTTGAAATAATCTGAATTGTAGATATAAGTTGTTTGAATTATCATTGAATTGTAGACTTAAGCCGTTTGTAACTAATTAGTTGTAAGCGCTCATAAATGTTAATTTGTAATAACAGCTGTTTATGTTAGTCTCTTGGTCGCTGTTAAGTTAATGTCCACATTATGTTATGCGTATGCTAAGCCTTGCATGGCTAGCAATAAAGCACTTGAAAATTGGAAGTTGATTTGTGCAGTTTATTTTGATTTCGTTTCGGTGCTCTTCAGTGAACATAAGCCAGTGCGTTCGTGCATATAAGTACAAGGGTACTTATATACATACATCTTGATTGGATCGTCGCGACGAGGGACCCCTTCACTTTGCCTACCGGCAACTTTGGATGATCTGAGCGATCAGTCAGGCAGCTCCTGCACATGCCAGTGAAGCAAGTCATGTTCTAGTCAGACTCAGAAGTGGTATTACATTGGATGCAAATGTACCCACTCATTTAAATACCTTCGTTGCCAATGTTTGGCGTCACGTTCCTATAAAAAAAATTCAGCAGATTTAGCTTCACGTGGTTGTTCCACAACTGAACTGACTGATTCGTTCCCTTTAGCCTCAAAATTCACATCTGGAACTGACTAAAGACCAATCAGAGCTGGAGCTGCGAAAGGGTGCTTCGGCGATCATCGTGGTCGAAGTGCCTTCTAATCCGCTTATTGACTTAATGGACTTTTTATACTAGGTTATATGTTATATATGTTAGGTTTGCGCGAGCAGAAAAATGTAACAGGCAGAAGGAGGCGTGGCAGACCCCACAAAGTATATATATTCTTGATCAGCATGACAAGACGAGTCGATTTAGCCCTGTCTGTCTGTCTGTCCGTCCGTCCGTCCGTCCGTCCGTATGATCACCTAGATCTCAGAGACTATAAGAGATAGAGACACCAAATTTTGCACAAAGATGCCTTATGTGTGTATTCTATACGAGTTTGTTTTATTTTTTTGATTTTCCCCCTCACTTCCCCCCTATGGAGGTTATCCCGATTTTCCATTCCATATATATATATATATATATGTGATCTTGTGTATCATACAATGTTTATTATTTATAACGATACCAAGATATATGATATAGTTTAAAATAGGAATATAAAGTAAAATGATGATGGCGAATATTAGCATATGCAGCTTCTCTGACGGCTTCTCTCTGCTTCTTTTTTTGACTGCTGACTTTTGCTTCTTTCTTTACGGCTGACGACTGTGTTTGTAGTGCGGCTGACAACTTACTACTGACAACTAAGTACATATCTACTGACTGCTTAAAACCAAAATGAGTACCGAGTACTGATGGCGATGCTGCTTCTAGGTGTTCCGCCTGCACTAGTCATCGGCCTCCGATGACCACGAGTCTTCGTTATCTGCGATATAGCACCAAAGCAGCATATTATGTGCCGTGCTGTTCGGCCCCTCGACGTCTGCAGCCTTGTGCACTTCATATCGCCCGTTACGTTTATTTTTGTAATTTCATATGGTCCCAGATAGCTGCTGGCTAGCTTTCTCCCACCTACGAATTGTGTTTGGCGGATTGCGACTAGGTCACCCAATTTATAACCATATGCATTCTTCCGCTTTTTATCGAACTGCTTTTTGTATCTTTCCTGTGCTCTCTGTATATCCTCCTTCGCTGCTTGTCTTATTTTCTGCCTTTCTTCATCAAAGTTGTCGCATATCTCCTTTTCCAGCAGTTGCAACACCTCATTTTCGGCCGTAGTTCTCATCTTTACGCCAAACATGAGTTCGAATGGCGACTTCTTCGTTGATACATGAATGGTGCTGTTTATGACCTTCTGTACTCTAGCCACAAACTTAAACCATTTTTCAGGACTCTCTGATGACAGCTTGGATATGATTTGTAGTATTGACCGGTTAACGCGCTCTACTTTTCCGTTTCCTCTGGGCACTCCGGTGGTGCTCCAAACATACTCGATACCATTTTTGCTCATGTACTCCTCGAAAGCTGAAGATGTAAACGCAGACCCTCGGTCACTGATGATGCGACTGGGATTACCGAAGATTTCCGACCATCTGTCGAGCTTTTTAAGGACTTCTTCGCAGCTTGTTGTCTTTATCGGATACAACCACACGAACGTAGTAAATGCATCGACTATAGCAAAAATGCATTTATATTGCATCGTTGTGGCGTCCATAGGTCCGAGATGGTCAACATACAATGTGTGCAATGGCTCTCCTCCTTTCTCGGCGGGATGGAGAAAGCCTTCCTTTTTACCCAACTGTTTGTTGTGGACAATACATTTAATACAATTGGCGATAGCATGAGCAACTTTTCCTTCCAAATGTGGTATCCAATAGCTTTGCTTGATCAAGTGCGTTGCCTTTCGAACAGCCCAGTGTCCAACATTGTGAGCGTCGACAAATTTTTCTCGCTCCATCGACTTCGGTATAACCAGCAGATCAGTTCCTTCTATCGACTTAAACAGCAATCCTCCTTTGATTTTAAAATTGTCATAGGGGCGGCTGCTTAGAATCTCAAAAATAGCTTTGATCATACAATCTTTTTGTTGAGCTGCTTTTATACGGGCTGAGACTTTTGACGTGACCATCATTACTTGCTGTGGGTAGCGAGTCAGACAATCGACGTGCCTAAGACGATCTCCACTCCTGTGCTCCACTTTATACTCGAAGTCCTCCAAGTTTTCAGGCCTCCTTATACCCTCCTTTTCAGGATCGATAAGTACGGTCGTTTCATCCCTCGCTCTGCGATGCAGTTGCCTCGATGTTCCGATACCCATATGAGATTTATACTGACGTGCTGGGCAATCTCGTTGAGAGATTTTCGGCAGTTCGTGATGGTTCTGGAATTATCCATGTTTGAGTCAAGTGCCTTAAGGACTGCTAGGCTATCTCAGTAGAAATATAGTGTTCTACCACCGACTATGAGCGGTGATAGGTGACGATCTGCCTCCATCAGCGCAGTGACCTCTGCCTGATAGACGCTGCAGTGATCAGTAGTATACGGCGGAGTATGCTGGCATGCACCTTTGCTGAGTCCTTCCAGACCCGGGTTTCTCTAAGCCTTAGCGCTGTGTTAGTAGACATTTCTTTCCCTATGATATCCAGGGGAAGAAACTGTAATATTATGTTTAGGGCGTCAGTCGGAGTTGTCCGCAGCGCCCTGCTGATGTTTAACTCCGCTGATCTCTGCACCTTGCAGGGCGTTGCAAGATCAGAGGATTTTTCCAACGCTGGCCACCACACTACAATCCCATAAATTGCGATTGGTCTGATGATAGCCTGATAGATCCAGTGTACAGCACGGGGTAAGAAACCCCATGTTGTACCGATAGCCTTCTTAGACGAGTATAGTGCATTACTGGCCTGTTTTACTCATTCACTGATGTTGGATTGCCAGTAAATCTTCCTATCCAGGATGAACCTCAGGTATTTAGCCTTACCGCTGAATTCGAGATTGACCCCCATGAGTTTGGGTGGTTGGAGGTCCGGAATTGAGGGGAGAGCACCCCGCCCTGTGGTGTACCCCTGTTGGCGCACTTGCGTGTGGTCTGACTGCGCAGCTCGGCATTCACAGCCCTGCTGTTGAGCAGTTGGCTAATGAAGTCGACGAGAGGTCCTTCCACCCCAAGTTCTTTCAGTGAACGGGTAATAGCGGATGACAGTATGTTATTGAAGGCGCCCTCTATATCTAGAATGGCTACCAGTGAGTACTCTTTGACGGAATGTGAATTTTCTATCTTCAAAACCAGTGAGTGAAGGGCAATGTCAGTAGACTTGCCTTTGCTGTAAGCGTGTTGGGAGGGGGACAGTAAAGCCGGATGGATTGACTGCCTGAGGTATACTTCCACTAGTCTCTCGAGAGTTTTTAGCAGAAAAGAAGACAAGCTAATGGACCTAAAGTCCTTTCGCTTAACATGCTGATGCTTTCCCAGCCTTGGGATAAACACCACTTTAAATTCTCTCCAGCCCGTCGGAATATGGTTGACCAGCAGGGTGCCCTTGAGCATCGGCTGTAGCCAAGGCATAATGAGCTGCAGAGAGCGCTGAAGTTGGGCCGGGACGATACCATCCGGACCAGGTGATTTATAGGGCTTGAAGGTATTAATAGGTCAGATGATACGCTTCTCTGTAACTATGTAGTTAACCAATTATCTTGGTACCCCATGTGGAAGGGGGGAGAAGTTTGCAATCTAAAAGATCTAAAGATTCCTTGCATGAGCCTGTCCAACTGCCATACTCATCCTGTAGGAGGGATGGCATTGAGGGAGTTTTAGATAGTACCTTTCTCAGCCTAGAAACATCAGATACCGATTCTAACCCGCTACAGAATTTCGCCCAAGAGGAGCACTTGGCTTTCCTGATGGCCAACTTGTAGCTATTTAATTTATTCTTGTATGACGCCCAATTAGCTCTGTTAAAAAGATTTCTGCAGTGGACCATCGCACATCCTTAGCTTACCCTCCAGTGGAAATATGCCTTCTGGTAGTCGTAATGCTAGGGGTGGCCTTTAGTAGAGCGGCTGGGTTAGAAGGAGGCGGCCTACTAGGCTTTCCCACTCCTTTTCCGGAGCTCGGTTTTACCGTAGCTCCTATAATTCCGGAACTTATAGTTCCTTCCTACCTTTCAGATTGGTCGGGTTCCTTGGTGTTGTTGTTGTTGAGTGGCGGAGAAATAGATGACCACCCGGGCAGCGATCCATGTACCCGGGCTGGGTTAATTAATCCTTTGGGACGCCAGGTACTCCGGATATTCCGTACGCGACTGGGCTTTTTTACGGGGGCCCCCAGCCAGGCTAATATTTGGCACGGGTCGCATAACACCTTGATCCAGCCCCACCTCGTAGCCATGATCAAGGACCATTGCCTACCGACGAAACTATTAAGGAGTTAGGTTGTGTGGTCATGATCCCTGATCTCAGCTGGACACCGTCAACCGACAACGTACGGGACCATTGTAGTGCCATTACCAGTCGGCACCCTCTTGGAGGGTTCAGTTAGAGGGTTTTTGCCGACCAAAAGTAACAGTCAAATGTTACTATTATTGTTACTTTTAATCATTAAAAAAAACTGGGACGGATCTTGAGCGGTGACCGTTAAATGCGCATAAGTTGATTTTTGGGTCTGCTTGGTGGTATGAAGTGCTGCGCGACGGGCGGGGCTAGCACCTGTACGTTGATACAAGTTTGAACTTATCGCAAAATGTACTTACATACAATCTTTGCATCTCTCTGTGCAACTTTGAATTGTCGAGTGTTGGATGCCGATTACGAGCCCCGACCACTATTAATTCGCACGGCATACTTTTTTACCCGTATGCAATGTTCAATAGACGATATTTTCAATACTAATGAGCACATGCAAACATATTCTTTTCTGAAAGATGATTTTATTCTCTTAACTTTAGAAAAAAAACTTTTGTTGTGCTTCCAACAACAACAACAATAACATTTATTTAGTTAAGTGCTTTGCGTAACTGATGAGAAAAGTGTGACCACTATTAATTCGTACGCTGAATATGCTTAGCTTAGAATTGAAAGTACATCAAAACAAAAGCAAATCACCTAATCACTATCTAGTCATAATGTAGAAATGGTAACATAATGCAGAATGTAAAAAATGTGTACTTAAAGTTAATCAAAGTTTTGTAACGATGGCACGTGGTAAGCCAATATGCACAGAAATACGAAGTTTCGTCATCAAGTATTTTAAGTCTGGGAATACTTTTGGTGAAATAGCCAAGCAATTAAATCTGGCTAAGTCGTCGGTTCAAGGAATTATAAAAAATGTTCAAAAGAAACGGAAATATTGAAAATACTTGTAATATTGCAAATAGATGCCGATCATCGACCATAACAGCTCGTGACAAAAGAGCCCTGGCCACAATTGTGAAGACTGATCGGCGCCAATGTTTGAGAAATGTAGCAACTGAGTGGTCTGCGAAAATCGGAAAAAGTGTTAAGCGTGAGTGAACGCGCCTGCAGTTGCGAGATATTGGATACATATAAGTTTTACAAAATATAGTGATTATCTATGTTACATAGTCAAAAACTTATATTATTCTTAGGCCAAGGAAAAACCATTGCTTTCGCTTCGTCAAATGAAGAAGCGTTTACAATGGTCTCGGGAAAGGATGTCTTGGACTCAAAGGCAATGGAACACCATCATATTTAGCGATGAAGCTAAATTTGATGTGCGTGTCGGTGATGCGTGAAGAAGAATCATCCGTACAAATGCAGAAGCGTACCACAAAGACTGTCTTAAAAGGACAGTCAAGTTTCCACTAAGCATAATGGTGTAGGGTTGTACAAGTATGTCTGCCAAGGGGTAGGACAACTGAATTTTATTGAGAGCATTATCAATGCTGACAAATATGTCAAAATATTAGAGGAAAGTTTGCTTCCATCAATACCAAAACTCGCAGACTGTGGTGAATACACATTTCAGCAGGAAGGAGCGTCATCTCACACTGCCAAACGAACGAGAAATTGGCTGCAGTATAATGAAATTGAGGTCCTAGATTGGCCATCAAATAGCCCAATCGAAAATATATGGGGAATAATGAAAAGAAACCTGAAAAATGAGGCTCAAAGAACCCTTGCAGATTTAAAATCGAAACTGCAAGAGATGTGGAGCTCAATTTCAAGAGAACAATGCCAAAAATTACTAAATTCGATGCCACAGCGTTGTAAATGTGTAGAGGCCAAAGGCGATGTTACCCAATATTAATATTAAGGAAAATTTATATTTTTTATCAAATATTAAATATTTTACGCAGCGTACGAATTAATAGTGGTCACACTTTTCTCATCAGTTACGCAAAGCACTTAACTAAATAAATGTTATTGTTGTTGTTGGAAGTACAACAAAATTTTTTTTTGTTATATAGAAATTCGTTTGAATTACTAAGTGCATTAAAACGAGAGTCGACTGTACATATGCTATTTGTGGCAGCCTGTCACTGCGAGCGTTGCAGAGAGCATACTGGCTCTCATTGAGTCAGTCGTTTATATACACTTGTCAAGTGCGGATCGCACCGAAGAAATAATAAACATTGTTTGGTATATCTTAGTAATTGCGTGCAGTTGGTTTGTAATTATTGGGCAATTTGCAGGTCATTACATTGGCGACGAGAGAAAAACCGAAAAAAAAAAATAGAAAAGACCGATAAAGAATAAAATTCGTTTCGGCTGTATGTGTGTTATTTTGGTACATACATACATATAAAAAAAAAAAAAAAAAAAAACCAAAAAAAGATGTAGCCTAAGAAATACTAAAAAAACAAGTAAAAAAGCTAAAGTCGGGTGTCCCGACTTTGAAATACTCTGTACATATGCTTACAATAATTATAGAAAATAAAAAAATAAATAAATAAAAAAAAAATTGGATCGATTTTACCTCTCTCGGTATTCGAACTCACGTAAAGGGTGTATAATTGCAGATTTACATAGCAATTGCGTCTGTGTGAGTGTATGTATGCCTATGCGCATCAATTCGTGTCTGTGTAAGCATTTTCGCAGTCAACCAAACAGGAACATCAACAACAGCCGCGGGCAGCGCTTGAGCAGCGCTGCAGCAGCAAATATATTTATGGCTATAACTTCTTGGTAAATCGGTCTATCTTGGCATACGGACACATAATTACTAACTGGGGGTATTTGCAAAATTTTAGTTCGAAATTCCAAGAATTACGGGAGTTAGAGAAAATCGCATTTGCGGGGGAGAGGGGGGAGGGAGGAAAATTCCAAAATATACATTTTCTGCGTATTCACACAAGGCATCTGGGACTTTGGTGTGCCTAGGTCTTATAGTCTCTGAGATATAGGCGATTATACGAATGGAAAATCGGGAAAACCCCATAGGGGGGAAGTGGGGGGGAAAATCAAAAAAATAAAACAAACTCGTATAGAATACACACATAACGCATCTTCGTGCAAAATTTGGTGTCTCTATCTCTTATAGTCTCTGAGATCCAGGTGTTCATACGGACGGACAGACGGACAGACAGACAGACAGGGCTAGATCGACTCGTCTTGTCACGCTGATCAAGAATATATATACTTTGTGGGGTCTGCCACGCCTCCTTCTGCCTGTTACATTTTTCAGCTCCCGCAAACCTAATATACTCTTGTACATTTCATGTACAGAGTATAAAAAGTGTGGCCACTTGAATGTAGCCTAATTGTGGCAGTTTAAATACAGCCTACGAAAAGACCGATAAAGAATAAAATTCGTTTCGGCTGTATGTGTGTTATTTTGGTACATACATACATATAAAAAAAAAAAAAAAAAAGAAACGGAAAAAGGTGGGGCCACTTAAATGTAGCCTAATGGAGGCCGTTTCGATACAGCCTAGGAAAATACTAAAAAAAAAAAGAAGGCGCATTATTACGGCCCTTGTAATAGTTGGTCACTCTGAACTTGTTTTTCAAAGTAGCGTGGGCGCAGAGTTACATTGAGAATCGAATAAGAAGAAAAAGAAAAAAAAAAAAACAAAGTAATGGCCGAACTTAAGCCATTCCTATGCAATAGCATAGACAAATCACTCTGGCGCTCCGAATGGGAGGTCTGGTTGCGCGCATTCAACATATATGCGGACAGCGAAGAGATCAGCTCAACTCTTAAAAAGCGCAATAAACTTCTGCATTTTGGAGGCTCACAACTGCAGTCTATTGTTTATAACTTGCCAGGAGCGATGGTCCCTTATATTCCAGAGGAGCAGAACGATGTCTTCACACCTTTGGTGGAAAAATTAAATGAATATTTTTCGCCGATACGCAATTCGGTATTTGAGCGACATTTGTACCGTGGCATGACACAGCGGGATGGAGAATGTTTCACCGAGTTTCTTATGCGATTGCGTCAGCAGGTGAGGAAGTGTAATTTTGGCACTTCCAAAACAGAAATAGAAGAGATCTGTCTGAAGGATAAACTAATTGATTCTTGGGCACCGGCTGAGCTGAAGAAAAAGTTGCTGTCAACTGAACAGTCCTTGGAGGGAGTCATATCTGCTTGTCTAATTGAGGAACAGGTGAGCAAGCAGACGCAAGCAATGTCATCAAATGGATGCTCAGGCTCTATGGTCAATAAGATTGCATCGCGCACGGCTAAATGGAACCACACCAAAGTAGAGTGCGGCAGATGTGGCCGAAATGATCATGATTCAAATAGTTTGCTTTGTCCAGCGAAA